>NC_080733.1:20139955-20189955 GCF_019097595.1 Hemibagrus wyckioides
TACACACACACACACACACACACCCAGGAAGTTGGAAGTTGGTTGACGTATGTCTGAAAGTTTTCCCTCGGGTCTTCCTCCACTTATGAAATCCAGAAAGTTTAAGGTGGTTTAGTGAACAAACGTGTTCACATTTTACATGCAATAACAAAGGTGCAGTGATCAGAACACAGTGTAGCAGTGGATACATGGTGTGTGTGTGTGTGTGTGTGTGTGTGTGTTTGTGGTGAGCAGTGTACACTGCAACAGTCATAAGTTTATATCAGAAGTATATTGTGTAAGAAGCTTCACTCACTCAGAAATTTCCCTAATTCCTCAACTCTCAACTGCTTCCTTTATAGCTCACTTCAGGAGGAGATTAAATACTGCCTCTGTCCATCCTCTCCACTCTGTAGATCATCTCTCCACTCTGTAGATCATCTCTCCACTCTGTAGATCATCTCTCCACTCTGTAGATCATCTCCACTCTGTTGATCTCCTCCACAGCCAGCAGCTGCAGACACCATGTCTCTTCTCCTCAGTAAGTGTTTAATATTTAACTCTCTGATCTTCTGCTCTGGACTAAAGTCCTCACTGTGCTGAGAAGCTGCTAGTCCTGTTTCTCTCAGGTTCCTCTCTTCTCAATTATTATTTTAGAAGTTCTGCCTCTAACCCTATAAGGTCTGCTGTTGGTCCTCAGGACTCCTCATGTGGTCTGAGGACCTTTTAATGGGTTTTGTTTTTGGACTGAGTTACTCATCAGAATCTCCTGTTAGTCAAACAGAACAGGTCTCAGGATGGTCCTGAGAGGTTAGGACTCAGCCCTGATGTTAAGTTAGTTATGAACAGTTAATTAATTAATTAATTAATTAAATAAATAAATAAATAAATAAATAAATAAATAAATGCATGCATGCATGCTCATTAGTGTTCGGAGGATTTATTCTGACTCCTGCAGAGTTTTGAGTTTCATAGTTTGTTTAGTGTGAGACTGCTAAGATCACCTCACAGGCTCCTGAAGAGCTCAGGATTAGTGCAGAAGATCTTAAACAAATCTCTACAGTGTCTTAAGCTTCTCTGCTGACCCTGATGTACAAAACTGACCCTCAGACCCAGTGCAGAGTCCAGAATAAAGGAAAAGTTATCTAACACAAACGTAAAAACGTTTCTTTGATTCTGTAGATTATTTGGACAGATTATTCATTTCTAGAACTAAATGATTGAAATAAGAAAATGATCCTTCAATAGAATTTAAATTCAAAAATCTTAACTAGAAATAAAATGTTGAAATATTTAGAAATGGATTTTCTCTCTTCAGATTCTTTAGATTAAAGTTGAAGCGGTTGTGTTGATGTTATTTTTACTCCAATCACTTTATCTTCTCTTCATCTGAATGTCATGTTTGTTCTTGGAGTTTTCAGCGTCTCTGCAGATCTTTAAGCCTAGTCTTAATCCTGAAACTGTCTGTGTTTCAGTCCGGAACATTTCTCCTCCTCCTGTTGTGTGTTATATTGTGTGTAATGTTGTATAATCTTTGTGTCTCTCAGTTCTGCTCCTGCACTGCTCTGTAGCGCTCGTGTCCTTCTCCTCACCGGTCAAACCTGGCAGCTCTCAGACCAGCGACTTCAAGTCCAACGTGCAGGACGCACAGAGCCTGGTCAGTAAGATGCTGAAGAACATTCCTGCTGCGCAGAAGTCCTGTGTGAAACAGGTAAAGAAACTTCTGGGTCCTAAAGATGGTCATATTTCCTTATGACTAAACTCTCCAGTCCTGATCCTCAGACTGAGCACAATCTTGAGTTTAAACTGGACTTTCTGACCATTATCTACAGAAACTCAAAGACGGAGACATTAATAACTTTACAGGTTTAGCTGCAGGTCAGTAATAATATTGATAAGAGTTAGATCTATAACAGAAATATTACACTGTCCCCCCCATCCATTTTTAAGCTTTAGGAATTGAGGGTGCTGTTGTGTTAAAAAACATTTTTATTTAACTTAAATATGACTTTTAATAATATACATCGTCATAGAGGAGCTTTATCCATGTCTGTATGAACACATCAGGACTCGGACTCTGCACCTCACTTTATATATATTTATATAATTGAGATATAAAGTGGTAAAGGAGATGCTGAGAGAAATCACACGGAGACTTTCCAGTGTTTCAGGCTGCAGTGTGTTGAAGCGGTCCGCCACCAGGGGGTGCAACAGTTATATAATGAAACGTTTTCTTTTTATTCTTGCATAATTTTATAATGGAGGTGTGTGTGTGTGTGTGTGTATGTGTGTGTGTGTGTGTGTGTGTATGTGTGTGTGTATGTGTGTGTGTGTGTGTGTGTGTGTGTCTTTTCTTACATTTTTTGTTGATTTTTTCCAGCACTTTACAAATGACCCATTCAGTCTGGAGTACATCAGGGAGACGCTGGCCATTCCTCCTGCACCTAAACTCGCTCCCATCTCAGAGACACACACCATGGTGAGGAAAACTTCTTTAGTCCTCTGGTTAAGACTTAGATTCATCTAAAGGCATCTGGGACAGACTCGTGCTGTAGTCCTCCTGTAGACTCCTGATGTGTTTTAGTTAGTCCAGTTCAGTCCTGAGCTACATTCAGTTTTAGTTCATAAGGTTTTGAAGACTATGATGGTCCTATTTAGAACCTCTTAAAGATTTACAGTGAAGCTGTTCTGTGTCCTGACAAACTGTGAATTAGTTCTAAGGGGGTGTGGTTTAGCTGTAATGTTTTGGGGTTTAGTCCTGAGAGGGTGTGGTTTAACTGTAAAGGTTTGGGGTTTAGTCCTGAGAGGGTGTGGTTTAGGTGTAATGTTTTGGGGTTTAGTCCTGAGAGGGTGTGGTTTAACTGTAAAGGTTTGGGGTTTAGTCCTGAGAGGGTGTGGTTTAGGTGTAATGTTTTGGGGTTTAGTCCTGAGAGGGTGTGGTTTAACTGTAAAGGTTTGGGGTTTAGTCCTGAAAGGGTGTGGTTTAGCTGCAATGTTTGGGATTTAGTCCTGAGAGGGTGTGGTTTAACTGTAATGTTTTGGGGGTTTAGTCCTGAAGGGGTGTGGTTTAGCTGCAATGTTTGTTTGGGGTTTATTCCTGAAATGGTGTGGTTTAGCTGTAAAGTTTTGGGGTTTAGTCCTGAGAGGGTGTGGTTTAGCTGTAAGGTTTTGGGGTTTAGTCCTGAGCTCTTGTTTCTTGGTGCAGGAGATGAACCTGGGCAGAATCTCTGAAGGTCTGCAGCTTCATCAGCATCTCCTGCAGGAAGTGAAGGTGAAGGTGGACTGTGCTGGAGAACTGAAGGTGTTACTGGCTGAAATCAGTGAGCTGAACACACACATCAGTAAGGTGAGATTCTGCTGGGGATTAGTCCTGCTCTCCTGCGTGTGTGAGACAGGTGATTAGTGTGGTGACCTTGTTGTTGTGTTCAGGTGCAGTCTCTGGCCGGGATTCCCGTCTCGAACCCTCAGCTGGACTCGGGGTCAGTGCTCACTGCTCTCGGTAAAGACAACTATACCCTGAACGTGGGGGTTCACCTCCTGCTGGAGCAGCTGCGGGCCTTCGCTCAGGATACCGTACGCAGCTTACGAGAAATTCAGCACTTGCCCCTGCGCTTTTAACTGACCAGATAACTGACCTTTACACCTTTTACATGGATTTCTATTTATTTATTTATATATTTGAGGATATTTATATATTTATTTTTGTACTGGAGAGATGAACAGACACACAGGCTGCCTTTAGACTGTATAACGTTCATATTCACAAACACACTGTAGGGTCAAAAGTTTCTGTCCCCTGTCCGTCACACCCGTGTGTGTGTGGGTGTGTGTGTTTCCTCCACAGTAGTCCTACAGTAGTATAGAAGGTCTGTGTGTGTGTGTGTGTGTGTGTGTGTGGAGTCCTGGAGTCCAAACCCTGCTCCAAACTGACACAAAGCAGCTCCATGAAGACCTGGTGTGGAGGTGAAGGTTGGAGTGAAGAACCCGAGTGTCCAGCAGCTTATTACAACAAGAAGAAGATGAAGATGAAGTCTGGGTTTATTTGGAGTTTTGGATGTGTCAGGTGTTCTCATGCTACTGGTCCAGGACAGTGTGTGTGTTTCTGCACTGTGCTACGTTCAGTGTTTTTTTTTTGTTCACTTGTTTTTATTTTTTAATGTTTATTATTTATTTTTTGATAAGGTTTATAGAAAGGTACAGCATAGTAAATGCGATGTTCATTTTATTGTGTTTTATTTATTTATATATTCACTCACGTGGCAGCAGCAGATGTTTGTGTGGAACATCTCAGACATGACCACCGTCTCCAAACATCTCTAACTTATTATACATTACAGCTGTGTGGAGCTTTATATCACACCTGGAGTTTTATTCAGGAGAGAAACCAAATCGTGTAATTGCTACGAATAAATAAATAAATAAATAAATAAAAGCTTTTCTGTGTGATTCACTGAGATGTGAGTTCATGCCAACAGTAAAATGTTTACTCTTCTGGTTTATTGTGTGAAGCTGTGAGTGTGGAGGAGAAGTGGAATAAACATCAGAGTGAAGAGGAGTGAAGCAGGAAGACCAGGCCAGGGTCTCAGTGCAGTCTCTAACACACCCCTGCACTTCCCCATAACCCCTACAGCACATTACACACACACACACATATATACACACACACTCTACACACACTCTACATATATACACACACACACACACTCTACATATATACATACACACACACACACTCTCTCTCTCTATACACACTACATATATATATACACACACACACACACTCTACAAACACTCTACATATATACACACACACACACACACACACACTCTACACACACTACACAAATATATACACACACACGCACACACTACACACACTCTACATATACACACACACACACACTCTTGCACTTCCCCTTAACCCCTACAGCAGATTACACACACACACTCAGACACAGTGTACACAGAGTGTGTCTCTGTTACTAAGCAAACAGACAGTGTAATATATCACATATAATACATAAGGCATAATAAAGTAAATAACACGTGCTGCATAGCCACAGAAACAATCCCACGTCACGTCACGTCAGTGGGCTAATGAGGGTCATGTGAATGTTGTCACTGAAACGTAAAATTATTGGTGACAATCACAAATAAGAGTCACTATCTGTGACTGCATCTGCCATTTTAAGAAACACAGAAAATTCTAGAACACACAGAATTCTCTAATCTTATATCTAACTACAATGCAGCTGATTAGCAAGTACACACAAGTAGCAACACACTTACAGTCATAATAATAGAGTATGAAATCACGGCAAGCTAATCGGCTAACCGCTAATTAGCGGTTAGCATATGAGAATAGCACACTCAGATAAAGCTGGACACAGAACCTTTACAAGATCTAGATCTACGTTCAGATGATAAAAAATCCTCCATAACCACACACATGTTTATCTTGGTTCTGTAGGTGTCTCCTGCAGTGATAGCAGCTAACTAGCATGCTAGCTATTTAGCCATTTGAATCGTTTAGCCGTACGTAACACCTGTCATCATTAGAAACCTGGAGAAGTTTCATCAACGTTCCTACTGACTGGTGGATTATCAGATTTTATTCTGCTCGGGAAATGCATCATCACTAATTAGCAGTTAGCATACAAGATACTAGAGCATGCTTAACGAAAGCCTCACAGATAAAAACAGGTGGTTTCGTCTCAAGTTGTAAAAGACAGTGTATAGAACTTTACACACCGTGTTAATAAACCAGCTCAGGACCACTCGCTCACTGCTAAACCTGAAGCGGTGCATTATGGGTAAGAATCGCCCATAATGTGCTATCGAGAAGTCTTGCTAATGGAGTAAGTGTGCTCTAGGATTTTCTCAAAATGGCCAACGTTTTAATAAGAACACTAAGAAAGTTTTTGGGGTGTTTGGGACGCAGCCCATTTGTTCGTCCATTTTTAACTCTTCCTCTGCTCCTGGTCTTTCTTCCGCTGCTTCTCTCTTTGTTTCTCAAGCTTGCCCAGAGCTTTCCTCTCCTTCTCAGCTGCAGCGTGGATATCCTTAATGCGACGCTTCAGAACACTGCGATCCGATGAGTTCAACACACCCAGAGCCTGAACACACGCACACGTATATATTTTAGACAGCAATTTTTCCATCACTCACTTCTAAAACCACTCGTGTCACTTTAGTGATTTTGGGCGTGGCCTGTTCAGAGTGATGTGTATCCTGTTTGAGGAATTACTCCAATCTTTCCTGCACCTCATTCTATTAACCAGATGAATAGAATAATAATGCGGTCTTTGACCCAGACAGTATTGTGGATTAGGACATTAATGATCGAGGTTCTTACATTTCTCAGGTCTGCTCCTGGTTTGGGGGTGTGTCTAAAACATGACTGACAGGAGGAGAAAACACAAAAGGCCTCTAGCAACAAGCTAAGTTTTAAAAAATCACATTCAGTAGGGTTATGTACACGACGTGTGCATTATTTGTAAGGGTACAAATAATCAAAATAGTGACCACTTCCCCTTTAAATCTGTGAACTAGTAATATTAACACTGACTTTGATCCCTAGGTGGCGTACAGCTCATAATCAGATTTTAACATCCAGCCCTCTGTGCTGTCCACCTCCATTTATGATGCTCTGGGCTTCACTGATCTTTATTCAATAATCAGTGTAGTCATTAAGGAAAAGTTCCAGAGGTGGACAGGTACAGGTCTGGTCCTCTTCCATCGCACCCTGTATGTGTTTGTGTACCTTGAGTTTGGTGCCATCCATCTGCAGCAGAAGTTCTCCGTCCACGTCTTTGTCCCTGAATTTGGGGACATACTGCTCCATGTTTAAACTTTTCAACCAATCACACACCTGCTGTGTGTTCCAGGACCTCGCTACACACTGAGGCTCGTCTGGACGCTGGGGATGAGACCGGACAGGACTGTTATATAGAAATACAGGATCATATACAGGTGTACAGGGGGAGGTGTTATATACAGGTGGACAGGGGGAGGTGTTATATACAGGTGGACAGGGGGAGGTGTTATATACAGGTGTACAGGGAGAGGTGTCATATACAGGCATACGGGGGGAGGTGTCATACACAGGCGTACAGGGGGACGTGTCACACAGGCGTACAGGGGGAGGTGTCATATACAGGCGTACAGGGGGAGGTGTCATACACAGGCGTACAGAGGGAGGTGTCACACAGGCATACAGGGGGAGGTGTCATATACAGGCATACAGGGAGAGGTGTCATATACAGGTGCACAGGGGGAGGTGTCATATACAGGTGTACAGGGAGAGGTGTCATATACAGGTGCACAGGGGGAGGTGTCATATACAGGTGTACAGGGGGAGGTGTTATATACAGGTGCACAGGGGGAGGTGTCATATACAGGTGTACAGGGGGAGGTGTTATATACAGGCGTACAGGGGGAGGTGTCACACAGGCATACAGGGGGAGGTGTCATATACAGGCATACAGGGAGAGGTGTCATATACAGGTGCACAGGGGGAGGTGTTATATACAGGTGTACAGTGGGAGGTGTCATATACAGGCGTACAGGGGGAGGTGTCACACAGGCATACAGGGGGAGGTGTCATATACAGGCATACAGGGAGAGGTGTCATATACAGGTGCACAGGGGGAGGTGTCATATACAGGTGTACAGGGGGAGGTGTTATATACAGGTGCACAGGGGGAGGTGTCATATACAGGTGTACAGGGGGAGGTGTTATATACAGGTGTACAGGGGGAGGTGTCATATACAGGCGTACAGGGAGAGGTGTCATATACAGGTGCACAGGGGGAGGTGTCATATACAGGTGTAGAAGGGGAGGTATCATATACAGGTGTACAGGGGGAGGTGTTATATACAGGTGCACAGGGGGAGGTGTTATATACAGGCGTACAAGGGGAGGTGTCATATACAGGCGTACAAGGGGAGGTATCATATACAGGTGTACAGGGGGAGGTGTTATATACAGGTGTACAGGGGGAGGTGTCATATACAGGTGTACAGGGGGAGGTGTTATATACAGGTGTACAGGGGGAGGTGTTATATAAGAAGTTAATGCTGGTTCTGATAGAAAGGTGTATACACAGTGCAGGACGGGTCAGGGCCGCCTTGGCAGCTAAAGGGGGACCAACACAATATTAAGCAGATGGTCATAATGTTATGGCTGATCGGTGTATATCTGCCTGTAAGCAGAATGGTGAGATTTTTGGGGTATGTGTCACCGGGTCAGACTGGAGCGTATGTTCAATGTGTCAAATGAAAGTGTTGAATGAATTAACCAGGCACTGATTCAGAATCCTCCCTCTGTACTGACCTCATCTGAAGACTGGGACAGAGTCTGATACGGGTGATGAGAGGAGCGAGACTCCGACGGAGCTAAAGGACTTTTAGGAGAAAACTCATCACTGAACGCCGACTCCTACAGAGAGACATAAAGGGGAAAGAGAGAAAGGAGAAAGTGTTGACAGCTTTAACAATGTTCAAATATTTACAATTAATATATTCATATTCGCAGATTTACATAAAAATAAATCAGTCACTGATGGCTGAATGGTGTCACCTGAGTTGTTAGTAATAGGAAGTGGATTAATGCAACAATGAAGTTAAGATAGACTTATGTTTGAAATGGTCCCTGCTCACTGTTCCCTGCTCCTTACTCTTTACTCCCTGCTCCCAGCTCCTTACTCCCTGCTCCCAGCTCCTTAACTCCCTGTTCCCTGCTCCTTACTCCCTGCTCCTACTCCCTGTTCCCTGCTCCTTACTCCCTGCTTCTTACTCCCTGCTCCTTACTCCCTGTTCCTTACTCCCTGCTCCTTACTCCTTACTCCCTACTCCTTACTCCTTACTCCCTGCTCCTACTCCCTGTTCCCTGCTCCTTACTCCCTGCTCCTTACTCCCTGCTCCTTACTCCTTACTCCCTGCTCCTTACTCCTTACTCCCTGCTCCTTACTCCTTACTCCCTGTTCCCTGCTCCTTACTCCCTGCTCCTTACTCCCTGTTCCTTACTCCCTGCTCCTTACTCCCTGCTCCTTACTCCTTACTCCCTGCTCCTTACTCCCTGCTCCTACTCCGTTCCCTGCTCCTTACTCCCTGCTCCTTACTCCCTGCTCCTTACTCCTTACTCCCTGCTCCTTACTCCCTGTTCCTTACTCCCTGTTCCTTACTCCCTGCTCCTTACTCCCTGTTCCTTACTCCCTGCTCCTTACTCCTTACTCCCTGCTCCTACTCCCTGTTCCCTGCTCCTTACTCCCTGCTTCTTACTCCCTGCTCCTTACTCCCTGTTCCTTACTCCTTACTCCCTGCTTCTTACTCCTTACTCCCTGTTCCTTACTCCCTGCTCCTTACTCCTTACTCCTTGCTCCTTACTCCTTACTCCCTGTTCCTTACTCCCTGTTCCTTACTCCCTGCTCCTTACTCCTTACTCCCTGCTCCTACTCCCTGTTCCCTGCTCCTTACTCCCTGTTCCTTACTCCCTGCTCCTTACTCCCTGCTCCTTACTCCTTACTCCCTGCTCCTTACTCCTTACTCCCTGCTCCTTACTCCTTACTCCCTGCTCCTACTCCCTGCTCCTTACTCCCTGCTCCTTACTCCTTACTCCCTGCTCCTTAATCCTTACTCCCTGCTCCTACTCCCTGTTCCCTGCTCCTTACTCCCTGCTCCTTACTCCCTGTTCCTTACTCCCTGTTCCTTACTCCCTGCTCCTTACTCCCTGCTCCTTACTCCTTACTCCCTGCTCCTTACTCCTTACTCCCTGCTCCTACTCCCTGTTCCCTGCTCCTTACTCCCTGCTCCTTACTCCCTGGTCCTTACTCCTTACTCCCTGTTCCTTACTCCCTGTTCCGTACTCCCTGCTCCTTACTCCCTGCTCCTTACTCCCTGCTCCTTACTCCCTGCTCCTTACTCCTTACTCCCTGCTTCTTACTCCCTGTTCCTTACTCCCTGCTCCTTACTCCTTACTCCCTGCTCCTTACTCCCTGCGTCTTACTCCCTGTTCCTTACTCCCTGTTCCCTGTTCCCTGCTCCTTGCTCCTTACTCTCTGCTCCTTACTCCCTGTTCCCTGCTCCTTACTCCCTGCTCCTTACTCCCTGCTCCTTACTCCCTGCTCCTTACTCCCTGTTCCTTACTCCCTGCTCCTTACTCCTTACTCCCTGCTCCTTACTCCTTACTCCCTGCTCCTACTCCCTGTTCCCTGCTCCTTAATCCCTGCTCCTTACTCCCTGTTCCTTACTCCCTGGTCCTTACTCCTTACTCCCTGTTCCTTACTCCCTGTTCCGTACTCCCTGCTCCTTACTCCCTGCTCCTTACTTCTTACTCCCTGCTCCTTACTCCCTGCTCCCAGCTCCTTACTCCCTGCTCCCAGCTCCTTAACTCCCTGTTCTCTGCTCCTTACTCCTTACTCCCTGCTCCTTACTCCCTGCTCCTACTCCCTGTTCCCTGCTCCTTACTCCCTGCGTCTTACTCCCTGTTCCTTACTCCCTGTTCCTTGCTCCTTACTCTCTGCTCCTTACTCCCTGTTCCCTGCTCCTTACTCCCTGCTCCTTACTCCCTGCTCCTTACTCCCTGCTCCTTACTCCCTGCTCCTTACTCCTTACTCCCTGCTCCTTACTCCTTACTCCCTGCTCCTTACTCCCTGTTCCCTGCTCCTTACTCCCTGCTCCTTACTCCCTGTTCCTTACTCCCTGGTCCTTACTCCTTACTCCCTGTTCCTTACTCCCTGTTCCTTACTCCCTGTTCCGTACTCCCTGCTCCTTACTCCCTGCTCCTTACTCCCTGCTCCTTACTCCCTGCTCCTTACTCCCTGCTCCTACTCCCTGTTCCCTGCTCCTTACTCCCTGCTTCTTACTCCCTGTTCCTTACTCCCTGCTCCTTACTCCTTACTCCCTGCTTCTTACTCCTTGTTCCTTACTCCCTGTTCCTTACTCCCTGCTCCTTACTCCTTACTCCCTGCTCCTACTCCCTGTTCCCTGCTCCTTACTCCCTGTTCCTTACTCCCTGCTCCCTGTTCCCTGCTCCTTACTCCCTGTTCCTTACTCCCTGCTCCCTGTTCCCTGCTCCTTACTCCCTGTTCCTTACTTCTTACTCCCTGCTCCTTACTCCCTGCTCCCAGCTCCTTACTCCCTGCTCCCAGCTCCTTAACTCCCTGTTCTCTGCTCCTTACTCCTTACTCCCTGCTCCTTACTCCCTGCTCCTACTCCCTGTTCCCTGCTCCTTACTCCCTGCGTCTTACTCCCTGTTCCTTACTCCCTGTTCCCTGTTCCCTGCTCCTTGCTCCTTACTCTCTGCTCCTTACTCCCTGTTCCCTGCTCCTTACTCCCTGCTTCTTACTCCCTGCTCCTTACTCCCTGTTCCCTGCTCCTTGCTCCTTACTCTCTGCTCCTTACTCCCTGTTCCTTACTTCTTATTCCCTACTCCTTACTCCCTGCTCCTTACTCCGTTCCCTGCTCCTTACTCCTTACTCCCTGCTCCCTGCTCCTTACTCCTTACTCCCTGTTCCCTGCTCCTTACTCCTTATTCCTTACTCCTTACTCCCTGCTCCTTACTCCTTACTCCCTGCTCCTTACTCCTTATTCCTTACTCCTTACTCCCTGCTCCTTACTCCTTGCTCCTTACTCCTTACTCCCTGCTCCTTACTCCCTGTTCCTTACTCCTTACTCTCTGCTCCTTACTCCCTGTTCCTTACTTCTTATTCCCTACTCCTTACTCGCTGCTCCTTACTCCTTACTCCCTGTTCCCTGCTCCTTACTCCCTGCTCCTTACTCCCTGTTCCTTACTCCCTGCTCCTTACTCCCTGCTCCTTACTCCTTACTCCCTGCTCCTACTCCCTGTTCCCTGCTCCTTACTCCCTGCTCCTTACTCCCTGCTCCTTACTCCTTACTCCCTGCTCCTTACTCCCTGTTCCTTACTCCCTGTTCCTTACTCCCTGCTCCTTACTCCCTGCTCCTTACTCCCTGCTCCTTACTCCTTACTCCCTGCTCCTACTCCCTGTTCCCTGCTCCTTACTCCCTGCTTCTTACTCCCTGCTCCTTACTCCCTGTTCCTTACTCCCTGCTCCTTACTCCTTACTCCCTGCTTCTTACTCCTTACTCCCTGTTCCTTACTCCCTGCTCCTTACTCCTTACTCCTTGCTCCTTACTCCTTACTCCCTGTTCCTTACTCCCTGTTCCTTACTCCCTGCTCCTTACTCCTTACTCCCTGCTCCTACTCCCTGTTCCCTGCTCCTTACTCCCTGCTCCTTACTCCTTACTCCCTGCTCCTTACTCCTTACTCCCTGCTCCTTACTCCTTACTCCCTGCTCCTACTCCCTGCTCCTTACTCCCTGCTCCCTGCTCCTTACTCCTTATTCCTTACTCCCTGCTCCTTACTCCTTGCTCCTTACTCCTTACTCCCTGCTCCTTACTCCCTGTTCCTTACTCCTTACTCTCTGCTCCTTACTCCCTGTTCCGTACTTCTTATTCCCTACTCCTTACTCGCTGCTCCTTACTCCTTACTCCCTGTTCCCTGCTCCTTACTCCCTGCTCCTTACTCCCTGTTCCTTACTCCCTGCTCCTTACTCCCTGCTCCTTACTCCTTACTCCCTGCTCCTACTCCCTGTTCCCTGCTCCTTACTCCCTGCTCCTTACTCCCTGTTCCTTACTCCCTGTTCCTTACTCCCTGCTCCTTACTCCCTGTTCCTTACTCCCTGCTCCTTACTCCTTACTCCCTGCTCCTACTCCCTGTTCCCTGCTCCTTACTCCCTGCTTCTTACTCCCTGCTCCTTACTCCCTGTTCCTTACTCCCTGCTCCTTACTCCTTACTCCCTGCTTCTTACTCCTTACTCCCTGTTCCTTACTCCCTGCTCCTTACTCCTTACTCCTTGCTCCTTACTCCTTACTCCCTGTTCCTTACTCCCTGTTCCTTACTCCCTGCTCCTTACTCCTTACTCCCTGCTCCTACTCCCTGTTCCCTGCTCCTTACTCCCTGCTCCTTACTCCTTACTCCCTGCTCCTTACTCCTTACTCCCTGCTCCTTACTCCTTACTCCCTGCTCCTACTCCCTGCTCCTTACTCCCTGCTCCTTACTCCCTGTTCCTTACTCCTTACTCCCTGCTCCTTAATCCTTACTCCCTGCTCCTACTCCCTGTTCCCTGCTCCTTACTCCCTGCTCCTTACTCCCTGTTCCTTACTCCCTGTTCCTTACTCCCTGCTCCTTACTCCCTGCTCCTTACTCCCTGCTCCTTACTCCTTACTCCCTGCTCCTTACTCCTTACTCCCTGCTCCTACTCCCTGTTCCCTGCTCCTTACTCCCTGCTCCTTACTCCCTGTTCCTTACTCCCTGGTCCTTACTCCTTACTCCCTGTTCCTTACTCCCTGTTCCGTACTCCCTGCTCCTTACTCCCTGCTCCTTACTCCCTGCTCCTTACTCCTTACTCCCTGCTTCTTACTCCCTGTTCCTTACTCCCTGCTCCTTACTCCTTACTCCCTGCTCCTTACTCCCTGCGTCTTACTCCCTGTTCCTTACTCCCTGTTCCCTGCTCCTTGCTCCTTACTCTCTGCTCCTTACTCCCTGTTCCCTGCTCCTTACTCCCTGCTCCTTACTCCCTGCTCCTTACTCCCTGCTCCTTACTCCCTGTTCCTTACTCCCTGCTCCTTACTCCTTACTCCCTGCTCCTTACTCCTTACTCCCTGCTCCTACTCCCTGTTCCCTGCTCCTTAATCCCTGCTCCTTACTCCCTGTTCCTTACTCCCTGGTCCTTACTCCTTACTCCCTGTTCCTTACTCCCTGTTCCGTACTCCCTGCTCCTTACTCCCTGCTCCTTACTCCCTGCTCCTTACTCCCTGCTCCTACTCCCTGTTCCCTGCTCCTTACTCCCTGCTTCTTACTCCCTGTTCCTTACTCCCTGCTCCTTACTCCTTACTCCCTGCTTCTTACTCCTTGTTCCTTACTCCCTGTTCCTTACTCCCTGCTCCTTACTCCTTACTCCCTGCTCCTACTCCCTGTTCCCTGCTCCTTACTCCCTGTTCCTTACTCCCTGCTCCCTGTTCCCTGCTCCTTACTCCCTGTTCCTTACTCCCTGCTCCCTGTTCCCTGCTCCTTACTCCCTGTTCCTTACTTCTTACTCCCTGCTCCTTACTCCCTGCTCCCAGCTCCTTACTCCCTGCTCCCAGCTCCTTAACTCCCTGTTCTCTGCTCCTTACTCCTTACTCCCTGCTCCTTACTCCCTGCTCCTACTCCCTGTTCCCTGCTCCTTACTCCCTGCGTCTTACTCCCTGTTCCTTACTCCCTGTTCCCTGTTCCTTGCTCCTTACTCTCTGCTCCTTACTCCCTGTTCCCTGCTCCTTACTCCCTGCTCCTTACTCCCTGCTCCTTACTCCCTGCTCCTTACTCCCTGTTCCTTACTCCCTGCTCCTTACTCCTTACTCCCTGCTCCTTACTCCTTACTACCTGCTCCTACTCCCTGTTCCCTGCTCCTTACTCCCTGCTCCTTACTCCCTGTTCCTTACTCCCTGGTCCTTACTCCTTACTCCCTGTTCCTTACTCCCTGTTCCGTACTCCCTGCTCCTTACTCCCTGCTCCTTACTCCCTGCTCCTTACTCCCTGCTCCTACTCCCTGTTCCCTGCTCCTTACTCCCTGCTTCTTACTCCCTGTTCCTTACTCCCTGCTCCTTACTCCTTACTCCCTGCTTCTTACTCCTTGTTCCTTACTCCCTGTTCCTTACTCCCTGCTCCTTACTCCTTACTCCCTGCTCCTACTCCCTGTTCCCTGCTCCTTACTCCCTGTTCCTTACTCCCTGCTCCCTGTTCCCTGCTCCTTACTCCCTGTTCCTTACTCCCTGCTCCCTGTTCCCTGCTCCTTACTCCCTGTTCCTTACTTCTTACTCCCTGCTCCTTACTCCCTGCTCCCAGCTCCTTACTCCCTGCTCCCAGCTCCTTAACTCCCTGTTCTCTGCTCCTTACTCCTTACTCCCTGCTCCTTACTCCCTGCTCCTACTCCCTGTTCCCTGCTCCTTACTCCCTGCGTCTTACTCCCTGTTCCTTACTCCCTGTTCCCTGTTCCCTGCTCCTTGCTCCTTACTCTCTGCTCCTTACTCCCTGTTCCCTGCTCCTTACTCCCTGCTTCTTACTCCCTGTTCCTTACTCCCTGCTCCCTGTTCCCTGTTCCTTACTCCTTACTCCCTGCTCCTTACTCTCTGTTCCCTGCTCCTTACTCCCTGCTCCTTACTCCTTATTCCTTACTCCCTGCTCCTTACTCCTTATTCCTTACTCCTTACTCCCTACTCCTTACTCCTTACTCCCTGTTCCCTGCTCCTTGCTCTCTGCTCCTTACTCCCTGTTCCTTACTTCTTACACCCTATTCCTTACTCCCTGCTCCTTACTTCTTACTCCCTGTTCCTTACTCCCTGCTCCTTTCTCCCTGCTCCTTACTCCCTGTTCCCTGCTCCTTGCTCCTTACTCCCTGCTCCTTACTCCATGTTCCCTGCTCCTTACTCCCTGCTCCTTACTCCCTGTTCCTTACTTCTTACTCCCTGCTCCTTACTCCCTGTTCCCTGCTCCTTACTCCCTGCTTCTTACTCCCTGCTCCTTACTCCCTGTTCCCTGCTCCTTGCTCCTTACTCTCTGCTCCTTTCTCCCTGTTCCTTACTTCTTACTCCCTACTCATTACTCCCTGCTCCTTACTCCGTTCCCTGCTCCTTACTCCTTATTCCTTACTCCTTACTCCCTGCTGCTCCTTACTCCTTATTCCTTACTCCTTACTCTCTGCTCCTTACTCCCTGTTCCTTACTCCTTACTCTCTGCTCCTTACTCCCTGTTCCTTACTTCTTACTCCCTGCTCCTTACTCCCTGCTCCCTGTTCCCTGCTCCTTACTCTCTGCTCCTTACTCCCTGTTTCTTACTCCTTACTCCCTGCTCCTTACTCCCTGTTCCCTGCTCCTTACTCCCTGCTCCCTGTTCCCTGTTCCCTGCTCCTTACTCCTTACTCCTTACTCCCTGCTCCTTACTCCTTACTCTCTGCTCCTTACTCCCTGTTCCTTACTCCCTGCTCCTTACTCCCTGCTCCTTACTCCCTGCTCCCTGTTCCTTACTCTCTGCTCCTTACTCCCTGTTCCTTACTCCTTACTCCCTGCTCCTCACTCCCTGTTCCCTGCTCCTCACTCCCTGTTCCCTGCTCCTTACTCCCTGCTCCTTACTCCTTACTCCCTGCTCCTACTCCCTGTTCCCTGCTCCTTACTCCCTGCTCCTTACTCCCTGTTCCTTACTCCCTGCTCCTTACTCCTTACTCCCTGTTCCTTACTCCCTGCTCCTTACTCCCTGCTCCTTACTCCTTACTCCCTGCTCCTACTCCCTGTTCCCTGCTCCTTACTCCCTGCGTCTTACTCCCTGTTCCTTACTCCCTGCTCCTTACTCCTTACTCCCTGCTTCTTACTCCTTGTTCCTTACTCCCTGTTCCTTACTCCCTGCTCCTTACTCCCTGCTCCTACTCCCTGTTCCCTGCTCCTTACCCCCTGTTCCTTACTCCCTGCTCCCTGTTCCCTGCTCCTTACTCCCTGTTCCTTACTCCCTGCTCCCTGTTCCCTGCTCCTTACTCCCTGTTCCTTACTTCTTACTCCCTGCTCCTTACTCCCTGCTCCCAGCTCCTTACTCCCTGCTCCCAGCTCCTTAACTCCCTGTTCTCTGCTCCTTACTCCTTACTCCCTGCTCCTTACTCCCTGCTCCTACTCCCTGTTCCCTGCTCCTTACTCCCTGTTCCCTGCTCCTTACTCCCTGCATCTTACTCCCTGTTCCTTACTCCCTGTTCCCTGTTCCCTGCTCCTTGCTCCTTACTCCCTGTTCCCTGCTCCTTACTCCCTGCTTCTTACTCCCTACTCCTTACTCCCTGCTCCTTACTCCCTGTTCCCTGCTCCTTGCTCCTTACTCTCTGCTCCTTACTCCTTACTCCCTGCTCCTTACTCCTTACTCCCTGCTCCTACTCCCTGCTCCTTACTCCTTACTCCCTGCTCCCTGTTCCCTGCTCCTTACTCCTTATTCCTTACTCCCTGCTGCTCCTTACTCCTTATTCCTTACTCCTTACTCTCTGCTCCTTACTCCCTGTTCCTTACTCCTTACTCTCTGCTCCTTACTCCCTGTTCCTTACTTCTTACTCCCTACTCCTTACTCCCTGCTCCTTACTCCCTGCTCCCTGTTCCCTGCTCCTTACTCTCTGCTCCTTACTCCCTGTTCCTTACTCCTTACTCCCTGCTCCTTACTCCCTGTTCCCTGCTCCTTACTCCCTGCTCCCTGTTCCCTGTTCCCTGCTCCTTACTCCTTACTCCTTACTCCCTGCTCCTTACTCCTTACTCCCTGTTCCCTGCTCCTTACTCCCTGCTTCTTACTCCCTGCTCCTTACTCCCTGTTCCTTACTCCCTGCTCCTTACTCTCTGCTCCTTACTCCCTGTTTCTTACTCCTTACTCCCTGCTCCTTACTCCCTGTTCCCTGCTCCTTACTCCCTGCTCCCTGTTCCCTGTTCCCTGCTCCTTACTCCTTACTCCTTACTCCCTGCTCCTTACTCCTTACTCTCTGCTCCTTACTCCCTGTTCCTTACTCCCTGCTTCTTACTCCCTGCTCCTTACTCCCTGTTCCTTACTCCCTGCTCCTTACTCCCTGCTCCTTACTCTCTGCTCCTTACTCCCTGTTCCTTACTCCTTACTCCCTGCTCCTCACTCCCTGTTCCCTGCTCCTCACTCCCTGTTCCCTGCTCCTTACTCCCTGCTCCTTACTCCCTGCTCCTACTCCCTGTTCCCTGCTCCTTACTCCCTGCTCCTTACTCCCTGTTCCTTACTCCCTGCTCCTTACTCCTTACTCCCTGTTCCTTACTCCCTGCTCCTTACTCCCTGCTCCTTACTCCCTGCTCCTTACTCCTTACTCCCTGCTCCTACTCCCTGTTCCCTGCTCCTTACTCCCTGCTTCTTACTCCCTGTTCCTTACTCCCTGCTCCTTACTCCTTACTCCCTGCTTCTTACTCCTTGTTCCTTACTCCCTGTTCCTTACTCCCTGCTCCTTACTCCTTACTCCCTGCTCCTACTCCCTGTTCCCTGCTCCTTACCCCCTGTTCCTTACTCCCTGCTCCCTGTTCCCTGCTCCTTACTCCCTGTTCCTTACTCCCTGCTCCCTGTTCCCTGCTCCTTACTCCCTGTTCCTTACTTCTTACTCCCTGCTCCTTACTCCCTGCTCCCAGCTCCTTACTCCCTGCTCCCAGCTCCTTAACTCCCTGTTCTCTGCTCCTTACTCCTTACTCCCTGCTCCTTACTCCCTGCTCCTACTCCCTGTTCCCTGCTCCTTACTCCCTGCGTCTTACTCCCTGTTCCTTACTCCCTGTTCCCTGTTCCCTGCTCCTTGCTCCTTACTCTCTGCTCCTTACTCCCTGTTCCCTGCTCCTTACTCCCTGCTTCTTACTCCCTGCTCCTTACTCCCTGTTCCCTGCTCCTTGCTCCTTACTCTCTGCTCCTTACTCCTTACTCCCTGCTCCTTACTCCTTACTCCCTGCTCCTACTCCCTGCTCCTTACTCCTTACTCCCTGCTCCCTGCTCCTTACTCCTTATTCCTTACTCCCTGCTGCTCCTTACTCCTTATTCCTTACTCCTTACTCTCTGCTCCTTACTCCCTGTTCCTTGCTCCTTACTCTCTGCTCCTTACTCCCTGTTCCTTACTTCTTACTCCCTACTCCTTACTCCCTGCTCCTTACTCCCTGCTCCCTGTTCCCTGCTCCTTACTCTCTGCTCCTTACTCCCTGTTCCTTACTCCTTACTCCCTGCTCCTTACTCCCTGTTCCCTGCTCCTTACTCCCTGCTCCCTGTTCCCTGTTCCCTGCTCCTTACTCCTTACTCCTTACTCCCTGCTCCTTACTCCTTACTCCCTGTTCCCTGCTCCTTACTCCCTGCTTCTTACTCCCTGCTCCTTACTCCCTGTTCCTTACTCCCTGCTCCTTACTCCCTGCTCCCTGTTCCTTACTCTCTGCTCCTTACTCCCTGTTCCTTACTCCTTACTCCCTGCTCCTCACTCCCTGTTCCCTGCTCCTCACTCCCTGTTCCCTGCTCCTTACTCCTTATTCCTTACTCCCTGCTCCTTACTCCTTATTCCTTACTCCTTACTCCCTGCTCCTTACTCCTTACTCCCTGCTCCTTACTCCCTGTTCCCTGCTCCTTACTCCCTGTTCCCTGCTCCTTGCTCCTTACTCTCTGCTCCTTACTCCCTGTTCCTTACTTCTTACACCCTATTCCTTACTCCCTGCTCCTTACTCCATTCCCTGCTCCTTACTCCCTGTTCCTTACTTCTTACTCCCTACTCCTTACTCCCTGCTCCTTACTCCATTCCCTGCTCCTTACTCCTTACTCCCTGCTCCCTGTTCCCTGCTCCTTACTCCTTATTCCTTACTCCTTACTCCTTACTCCCTGCTCCTTACTCCTTACTCCTTATTCCTTACTCCTTACTCCCTGCTCCTTACTCCCTGCTCCTTACTCCCTGTTCCCTGCTCCTTACTCCCTGTTCCCTGCTCCTTGCTCCTTACTCTCTGCTCCTTACTCCCTGTTCCTTACTTCTTACACCCTATTCCTTACTCCCTGCTCCTTACTCCATTCCCTGCTCCTTACTCCCTGTTCCTTACTTCTTACTCCCTACTCCTTACTCCCTGCTCCTTACTCCATTCCCTGCTCCTTACTCCTTACTCCCTGCTCCCTGTTCCCTGCTCCTTACTCCTTATTCCTTACTCCTTACTCCCTGCTCCTTACTCCTTACTCCTTATTCCTTACTCCTTACTCCCTGCTCCTTACTCTCTGCTCCTTACTCCCTGTTCCTTACTTCTTACTCCCTACTCCTTACTCCCTGCTCCCTATTCCCTGCTCCTTGCTCCTTACTCCCTGTTCCCTGCTCCTTACTCCCTGTTCCCTGCTCCTTGCTCCTTACTCTCTGCTCCTTACTCCCTGTTCCTTACTTCTTACACCCTATTCCTTACTCCCTGCTCCTTACTCCATTCCCTGCTCCTTACTCCCTGCTCCTTACTCCTTACTCCCTGTTCCCTGCTCCTTACTCCCTGCTCCCTGTTCCCTGCTCCTTACTCCTTACTCCTTACTCCCTGCTCCTTACTCCTTATTCCTTACTCCTTACTCCCTGCTCCTTACTCCTTACTCTCTGCTCCTTACTCCCTGCTCCTTACTCCTTATTCCTTACTCCTTACTCCCTGCTCCTTACTCCTTACTCTCTGCTCCTTACTCCCTGTTCCTTACTTCTTACTCCCTACTCCTTACTCCCTGCTCCTTACTCCCTGCTCCCTATTCCCTGCTCCCTATTCCCTGCTCCTTGCTCCTTACTCTCTGCTCTTTACTCCCTGTTCCTTACTCCTTACTCTCTGCTCCTTACTCCCTGTTCCCTGCTGCTTACTCCCTGTTCCTTACTCCTTACTCCCTGCTCCCTGTTCCCTGCTCCTTACTTCCTGCTCCTTACTCCTTATTCCTTACTCCTTACTCCCTGTTCCTTACTCCTTACTCCCTGCTCCCTGTTCCCTGCTCCTTACTCCTTACTTCCTGCTCCTTACTCCTTATTCCTTACTCCTTACTCCCTGTTCCTTACTCCTTACTCCCTGCTCCCTGTTCCCTGCTCCTTACTCCTTACTCCCTGCTCCTTACTCCTTATTCCTTACTCCTTACTTCCTGCTCCTTACTCCCTGCTCCTTACAGGATTTGGGACATGATGCTGGGTACAGCTCACACACAGGAAGTGGACATAGTCCAGTGTGTTAGTGTTGTAGGTGAAGGGGAGAGAGGTGTGTGTAGTGCACTACCTGAGAGTCGGACTTGCTCGGGCTGCGGGAGTGAGTCACCATGCGGGGAGACGAGGAAGTGGAGGAGGAGCGATGACTGTCAGAAAACCAGGAAAAAGGCACAAAAGATCCCGAATGGCGGGAGTTGTTCTCACACAGCTCTCTGAACACACACACACACACATTATAAACAGATTTAGTTGCATGTTTTTGTCCCAAGAACGTCAAAAGGTTTTAATCTCCACAGAGTTATAGTTCTATTACAGACATAATTAATAATTATTAATAGATAAGGATTAATAATGTAATCTGCCTTGTGTGTGTGTGTGAAACACAAAGAGTGAGACACCCACCGACTTCCCAGAGAGAATCTTTTTGCATTATCCTTCTTCACTCTGACATAAGAACGACGCAGAGTTACCCTGAGAGAGAGAGAGAGAGAGAGAGAGAGAGAGAGAGAGAGAGAGAGACAGACAAAATCCAGTTCTTATCGAATCAGCAGTAAGTGTGAAGTGCAATAGAGACAGTAAGGTAGAGGGGCAGTAAAGTGAAAAAACAGTGAGGTAGAGGGGCAGTAAAGTGAAAAAACAGTGAGGTAGAGGGGCAGTAAATGAAAACAGTGAGGTAGAGGGGCAGTAATGTGAAAACAGTGAGGTAAAGGAGCAGTAAAGTGAAAAGACAGTGAGGTAGAGGGGCAGTAAAGTGAAAACAGTGAGGTAGAGGGGCAGTAAAGTGAAAAGACAGTGAGATAAAGGAGCAGTAAAGTGAAAACAGTGAGGTAGAGGAGCAGTAAAGTGAAAAGACAGTGAGGTAGAGGGGCAGTAAAGTGAAAACACAGTGAGGTAGAGGGGCAGTAAATGAAAACAGTGAGGTAGAGGAGCAGTAAAGTGAAAAGACAGTGAGGTAGAGGGGCAGTAAAGTGAAAACAGTGAGGTAGAGGGGCAGTAAAGTGAAAACAGTGAGGTAGAGGGGCAGTAAAGTGAAAAGACAGTGAGATAAAGGAGCAGTAAAGTGAAAAGACAGTGAGGTAGAGGGGCAGTAAAGTGAAAACAGTGAGGTAGAGGGGCAGTAAAGTGAAAAGACAGTGAGGTAGAGGGGCAGTAAAGTGAAAAGACAGTGAGGTAGAGGGGCAGTAAAGTGAAAACAGTGAGGTAGAGGGGCAGTAAAGTGAAAAGACAGTGAGGTAGAGGGGCAGTAAAGTGAAAACAGTGAGGTAGAGGGGCAGTAAAGTGAAAAGACAGTGAGGTAGAGGGGCAGTAAAGTGAAAACACAGTGAGGTAGAGGGGCAGTAAAGTGAAAACAGTGAGGTAGAGGGGCAGTAAAGTGAAAAGACAGTGAGATAGAGGAGCAGTAAAGTGAAAACACTGAGGTAGAGGGGCAGTAAAGTGAAAGCACAGTGAGGTAGAGGGGCAGTAAAGTGAAAGCACAGTGAGGTAGAGGGGCAGCAAAGTGAAAGCGCAGTGAGATAGAGGAGCAGTAAAGTGAAAACACTGAGGTAGAGGGGCAGTAAAGTGAAAGCACAGTGAGGTAGAGGGGCAGTAAAGTGAAAGCACAGTGAGGTAGAGGGGCAGCAAAGTGAAAGCGCAGTGAGGTAGAGGGGCAGTAAATTGAAAACAGTGAGGTAGAGGGGCAGTAAAGTGAAAACACTGAGGTAGAGGGGCAGTAAAGTAAAAACAGTGAGGTAAAGGGGCAGTAAACTGAAAACAGTGAGGTAGAGGGGCAGTAAAGTGAAAACACTGAGGTAGAGGAGCAGTAAAGTGAAAAGACAGTGAGATAGAGGAGCAGTAAAGTGAAAGCACAGTGAGGTAGAGGGGCAGTAAAGTGAAAGCACAGTGAGGTAGAGGGGCAGTAAAGTGAAAGCACAGTGAGGTAGAGGGGCAGCAAAGTGAAAGCGCAGTGAGGTAGAGGGGCAGTAAATTGAAAACAGTGAGGTAGAGGTGCAGTAAAGTGAAAACACAGTGAGGTAGAGGGGCAGTAAAGTGAAAACACAGTGAGGTAAAGGGGCAGTAAACTGAAAACAGTGAGGTAGAGGGGCAGTAAAGTAAAAACAGTGAGGTAGAGAGGCAGTAAAGTGAAAAGACAGTGAGGTAGAGGAGCAGTAAAGTAAAAACAGTGAGGTAGAGAGGCAGTAAAGTGAAAAGACAGTGAGGTAGAGGAGCAGTAAAGTAAAAACAGAGAGGTAGAGAGGCAGTAAAGTGAAAAGACAGTGAGGTAGAGGAGCAGTAAAGTGAAAAGACAGTGAGGTAGAGGGGCAGTAAAGTGAAAAGACAGTGAGGTAGAGGGGCAGTAAAGTGAAAACACAGTGAGGTAGAGGGGCAGTAAAGTGAAAGCACAGTGAGGTAGAGGGGCAGCAAAGTGAAAGTGCAGTGAGGTAGAGGGGCAGTAAATTGAAAACAGTGAGGTAGAGGGGCAGTAAAGTAAAAACAGTGAGGTAAAGGGGCAGTAAACTGAAAACAGTGAGGTAGAGGGGCAGTAAAGTGAAAACACAGTGAGGTAGAGGAGCAGTAAAGTGAAAACACAGTGAGGTAGAGGGGCAGTAAAGTGAAAACACAGTGAGGTAAAGGGGCAGTAAACTGAAAACAGTGAGGTAGAGGGGCAGTAAAGTGAAAGCACAGTGAGGTAGAGGGGCAGCAAAGTGAAAGCACAGTGAGGTAGAGGGGCAGTAAAGTGAAAGCACAGTGAGGTAGAGGGGCAGCAAAGTGAAAGTGCAGTGAGGTAGAGGGGCAGTAAATTGAAAACAGTGAGGTAGAGGGGCAGTAAAGTGAAAACACAGTGAGGTAGAGGGGCAGTAAAGTAAAAACAGTGAGGTAAAGGGGCAGTAAACTGAAAACAGTGAGGTAGAGGGGCAGTAAAGTGAAAACACAGTGAGGTAGAGGAGCAGTAAAGTGAAAACACAGTGAGGTAGAGGGGCAGTAAAGTGAAAAGACAGTGAGGTAGAGGGGCAGTAAAGTGAAAACACAGTGAGGTAGAGGGGCAGTAAACTGAAAACAGTGAGGTAGAGGGGCAGTAAAGTGAAAGCACAGTGAGGTAGAGGGGCAGTAAAGTAAAAACAGTGAGGTAGAGGGGCAGTAAAGTGAAAAGACAGTGAGGTAGAGGGGCGGTAAAGTGAAAACACAGTGAGGTAGAGGAGCAGTAAAGTGAAAACACAGTGAGGTAGAGGGGCAGTAAAGTGAAAACACAGTGAGGTAAAGGGGCAGTAAACTGAAAACAGTGAGGTAGAGGGGCAGTAAAGTGAAAACACAGTGAGGTAGAGGGGCAGTAAAGTAAAAACAGTGAGGTAGAGGGGCAGTAAAGTGAAAAGACAGTGAGGTAGAGGGGCGGTAAAGTGAAAACAGTGAGGTAGAGGGGCAGTAAAGTGAAAACACAGTGAGGTAGAGGAGCAGTAAAGTGAAAACAGTGAGGTAGAGGGGCAGTAAAGTGAAAACAGTGAGGTAGAGAGGCAGTAAAGTGAAAAGACAGTGAGGTAGAGGAGCAGTAAAGTGAAAAGACAGTGAGGTAGAGGGGCAGTAAAGTAAAAACAGTGAGGTAGAGGGGCAGTAAAGTGAAAACACAGTGAGGTAGAGGGGCAGTAAAGTAAAAACAGTGAGGTAGAGGGGCAGTAAAGTGAAAAGACAGTGAGGTAGAGGGGCGGTAAAGTGAAAACAGTGAGGTAGAGGGGCAGTAAAGTGAAAACACAGTGAGGTAGAGGAGCAGTAAAGTGAAAACAGTGAGGTAGAGGGGCAGTAAAGTGAAAACACAGTGAGGTAGAGGGGCAGTAAAGTGAAAACAGTGAGGTAGAGGGGCAGTAAAGTGAAAACACAGTGAGGTAGAGGGGCAGTAAACTGAAAACAGTGAGGTAGAGAGGCAGTAAAGTGAAAAGACAGTGAGGTAGAGGAGCAGTAAAGTGAAAAGACAGTGAGGTAGAGGGGCAGTAAAGTGAAAACAGTGAGGTAGAGGGGCAGTAAAGTGAAAAGACAGTGAGGTAGAGGGGCAGTAAAGTGAAAACAGTGAGGTAGAGGGGCAGTAAAGTGAAAAGACAGTGAGATAGAGGAGCAGTAAAGTGAAAAGACTGAGATAGAGGAGCAGTAAAGTGAAAACACTGAGGTAGAGGGGCAGTAAAGTGAAAAGACAGTGAGGTAGAGGGGCAGTAAAGTGAAAACAGTGAGGTAGAGGGGCAGTAAAGTGAAAACAGTGAGGTAGAGGGGCAGTAAAGTGAAAAGACAGTGAGATAGAGGAGCAGTAAAGTGAAAACAGTGAGGTAGAGGGGCAGTAAAGTGAAAAGACAGTGAGGTAGAGGGGCAGTAAAGTGAAAAGACAGTGAGGTAGAGGGGCAGTAAAGTGAAAAGACAGTGAGGTAGAGGGGCAGTAAAGTGAAAACAGTGAGGTAGAGGGGCAGTAAAGTGAAAAGACAGTGAGATAGAGGAGCAGTAAAGTGAAAACAGTGAGGTAGAGGGGCAGTAAAGTGAAAAGACAGTGAGGTAGAGGGGCAGTAAAGTGAAAAGACAGTGAGGTGGAGGGGCAGTAAAGTGAAAAGACAGTGAGATAGAGGAGCAGTAAAGTGAAAAGACAGTGAGGTGGAGGGGCAGTAAAGTGAAAAGACAGTGAGGTAGAGGGGCAGTAAAGTGAAAAGACAGTGAGTTGGAGGGGCAGTAAAGTGAAAAGACAGTGAGGTGGAGGGGCAGTAAAGTGAAAAGACAGTGAGGTGGAGGGGCAGTAAAGTGAAAAGACAGTGAGGTGGAGGAGCAGTAAAGTGAAAAGACAGTGAGGTGGAGGGGCAGTAAAGTGAAAAGACAGTGAGGTGGAGGGGCAGTAAAGTGAAAAGACAGTGAGGTGGAGGGGCAGTAAAGTGAAAAGACAGTGAGTTGGAGGGGCAGTAAAGCGAAAAGACAGTGAGGTGGAGGGGCAGTAAAGTGAAAAGACAGTGAGGTGGAGGGGCAGTAAAGTGAAAAGACAGTGAGGTGGAGGGGCAGTAAAGTGAAAAGACAGTGAGGTGGAGGGGCAGTAAAGTGAAAAGACAGTGAGGTGGAGGGGCAGTAAAGTGAAAAGACAGTGAGTTGGAGGGGCAGTAAAGCGAAAAGACAGTGAGGTGGAGGGGCAGTAAAGTGAAAAGACAGTGAGGTGGAGGGGCAGTAAAGTGAAAAGACAGTGAGGTGGAGGGGCAGTAAAGTGAAAAGACAGTGAGGTGGAGGGGCAGTAAAGTGAAAAGACAGTGAGATAGAGGAGCAGTAAAGTGAAAAGACAGTGAGATAGAGGAGCAGTAAAGTGAAAACACTGAGGTAGAGGGGCAGTAAAGTGAAAAGACAGTGAGGTAGAGGGGCAGTAAAGTGAAAACAGTGAGGTAGAGGGGCAGTAAAGTGAAAACAGTGAGGTAGAGGGGCAGTAAAGTGAAAACAGTGAGGTAGAGGAGCAGTAAAGTGAAAAGACAGTGAGATAGAGGAGCAGTAAAGTGAAAAGACAGTGAGATAGAGGAGCAGTAAAGTGAAAACACTGAGGTAGAGGGGCAGTAAAGTGAAAAGACAGTGAGGTAGAGGGGCAGTAAAGTGAAAACAGTGAGGTAGAGGGGCAGTAAAGTGAAAACAGTGAGGTAGAGGGGCAGTAAAGTGAAAAGACAGTGAGATAGAGGAGCAGTAAAGTGAAAACAGTGAGGTAGAGGGGCAGTAAAGTGAAAAGACAGTGAGGTAGAGGGGCAGTAAAGTGAAAAGACAGTGAGGTAGAGGGGCAGTAAAGTGAAAAGACAGTGAGGTAGAGGGGCAGTAAAGTGAAAACAGTGAGGTAGAGGGGCAGTAAAGTGAAAAGACAGTGAGATAGAGGAGCAGTAAAGTGAAAACAGTGAGGTAGAGGGGCAGTAAAGTGAAAAGACAGTGAGGTAGAGGGGCAGTAAAGTGAAAAGACAGTGAGGTGGAGGGGCAGTAAAGTGAAAAGACAGTGAGATAGAGGAGCAGTAAAGTGAAAAGACAGTGAGGTGGAGGGGCAGTAAAGTGAAAAGACAGTGAGGTAGAGGGGCAGTAAAGTGAAAAGACAGTGAGTTGGAGGGGCAGTAAAGTGAAAAGACAGTGAGGTGGAGGGGCAGTAAAGTGAAAAGACAGTGAGGTGGAGGGGCAGTAAAGTGAAAAGACAGTGAGGTGGAGGAGCAGTAAAGTGAAAAGACAGTGAGGTGGAGGGGCAGTAAAGTGAAAAGACAGTGAGGTGGAGGGGCAGTAAAGTGAAAAGACAGTGAGGTGGAGGGGCAGTAAAGTGAAAAGACAGTGAGTTGGAGGGGCAGTAAAGCGAAAAGACAGTGAGGTGGAGGGGCAGTAAAGTGAAAAGACAGTGAGGTGGAGGGGCAGTAAAGTGAAAAGACAGTGAGGTGGAGGGGCAGTAAAGTGAAAAGACAGTGAGGTGGAGGGGCAGTAAAGTGAAAAGACAGTGAGGTGGAGGGGCAGTAAAGTGAAAAGACAGTGAGTTGGAGGGGCAGTAAAGCGAAAAGACAGTGAGGTGGAGGGGCAGTAAAGTGAAAAGACAGTGAGGTGGAGGGGCAGTAAAGTGAAAAGACAGTGAGGTGGAGGGGCAGTAAAGTGAAAAGACAGTGAGGTGGAGGGGCACATGCTGTGTTCACTGATACAACAGTTTTTCTAGGGTTATTCAGTATTGAAACTCTTTGTGGTAAATATTATTTACAAAATGACACACACACACTCACCCCAAATCCAGGAACCTCCTTTTGGTCTTTTTATCCAGAACCACAGTGGGACTGTCCGACTCAGCCGTGTTATCATCCTGACTGTCATCTGACACCAGCACTGTCACCATAACACACACACACACACACACACACACACTTACATGGTCACAGTGGACTGATAAAATTTAAATCACAGTATATAATACTGTATAATAATCTGTAATTAAAAATAATAAAAGGCAGTAATATGGATATAAACTGACCTTCACTTTCAGGGCGTCGGCCCCTGCGGAAGTGCACAGGGGAGGTTTCGGGGCATGACCTGCAGGGGGAGGGTGGGGCCGGGGGCAGCAGTGCATCATGGGATGTGGTGTTGGTAAGCTGACGGTAACGGTGAGTTCTGGGATCCTCTGGAGATCGGCGTGCAAGGGCGGAGTCAAAGGAGGAGAGGAGGAGCTCCGGAGTGAGGGTGGAGTCACGCAGGAACGAGTGCAGTGGGGCTGATTGGAGGGGCGTGTCTGCAGACTGTATACACACACAAACAAACAAGACACGAAAAACACAGGGAAAAAAAGCATGGCATGCATGGAGCTGCTGGAAAGGCTGCCACTCGCTGTGGCGCTGGAAGTAAGTGTTTGTGTGTGTGTGTGTGTGTGTGTGTGTGTATGTGTGTGTGTATGTGTGTGTGTGTGTATACAGCTCTGGAAAAAAAAAAAGACCACTGCCCAATCTCCAGATGTGAACCCTACTGAAAACCTCTGGAATGTCATCAAGAGGAAGATGGATGATCACAAACCATCAAGTAAAGCTGAGCTGTTTGTTTGTTTGTTTTTTTACAAAAAGAGTGGTATAAAGTTCCCCAACAGCAGTGTGAGAAACTGGTGGAGATCATGGAGCCAAAACACATGCAGATCGGGGTTATTCCACCAAATACTGATCTCTTAATGTTATTTAGACAAAGCATTAACACAATCTGTTTACAAATTATTTGCATTTTGTTTTATTTGAGTTATTAAAGCTCTGTAATACTGCATGATCTGGGGTTATTTTGATGTGATGTCATTTCCTTTAAATATACACTCTAAATAACAATAGTTATATTTTGAATTTAGGATTTAAGAAATATTGTCAGCAGTTCACAAAAAATGAAACAAAACTCTTCATCTCACCAATACATGACCCTGGAAGAAAAAAACAGAAGAAACTCATTATTTTGCAGGGGTCTCTTATTTATTTTCCAGAGCCGTGTGTGGGTATATATATGTGGATGTATGTGTGTGGATATATACAGTATCTCACAAAAGTGAGTACACCCCTCACATTATTGTAAATATTTTATTATATCTTTTCATGTGACAACACTGCAGAAATGACCCTCTGCTCCAATGTACAGTAGTGAGTGTCCAGCCTGTATAACAGTGTAAATTTACTGTCCCCTCAAAATAACTCAACACACAGACATTAATGTCTAAACCGTTGGCAACAAAAGTGACTACACCCCTAAAGCCTAGTTCACACTACAGGATTTTAAGCCCAATTTGCAAATTAACGAGCTGGCCGACAGATCGGTCAGTGATCGTGGGAAAATCAGCAGGTGATCAGCGCTCTGCAATCTTTATGTGTGAACTACTCAACGACGCAACAAAGAGGCTCGCTGACGCCTCGCAGACAAAATCCAGATATCTGGCATGTTAAATATCTGGGACGGTCGGCCGACTCGACATCACGTGGTGTCAATTGTAGCTACGACCTCCAGCCAATGAGAGAGCAAGTCAACAGTGTTGAGAGTTGTTGTCAGATGGTGTGGTGTGCGACGCCCTCTTGTGGATCATTTACGAAGCGTCGCGTAGTGTGAACACCACAAGGACAAAAATACATACAGTGAAGTCATCTGCCGACGGTTAAAGTCTTGTAGTGTGACCAGGCCTTAAGTGGAAATGTCCAAATTGGGTCCAATTAGCCATTTCCCCTCCCCGGTGTCATGTGACTTGTTAGTGTTACAAGGTCTCAGGTGTGAATGGGGAGCAGGTGTGTTAAATTTGGTGTTATCGCTCTCACACTCTCTCATACTGGTCACTGGAAGTTCAACATGGCACCTCATAGCAAAGAACTCTCTGAGGATCTGAAAAAAAGATTTGTTGCTCTACATAAAGATGGCCTAGGCTATAAGAAGATTGCCAAGACCCTGAAACTGAGCTGCAGCATGGTGGGCAAGACCATACAGCGGTTTTACAGGACAGGTTCCACTCAGAACAGGCCTCACCATGGTCCACCAAAGAAGTTGAGTGTATGTGCTCAGTGTCATATCCGGAGGTCGTCTTTGGGAAATAGACGTATGAGTGCTGCCAGCATTGCTGCAGAGGTTGAAGGGGTGGGGGGTCAGCCGGTCAGTGCTCAGACCATACACCACACAGTGCATCAAATTGGTCTGCATGGCTGTCGTCCCAGAAGAAAGCCTCTACTAAAGATGATGCACAAGAAAGCCTGCATACAGTTTTCTGAAGACAAGCAGACTAAGGAAGTGGAATACTGGAACCATGTCCTGTGGTCCGATGAGACCAGGATAAACTTATTTGGTTCAGATGGTGTCAAGCGTGTGTGGGGGCAACCAGGTGAGGAGTACAAAGACAAGTGTGTCTTGTCTACAGTCAAGCATGGTGGTGGGAGTGTCCTGGTCTGGGCCTGCATGACTGCTGCCAGCACTGGGGAGCTACAGTTCATTGAGGGAACCATGAATGCCAACATGTACTGTGACATACTGAAGCAGAGCACGATCCCCTCCCTTCAGAGACTGGGCCACAGGGCAGTATTCCATTTACATTTACATTTCTGGCATTTGGCAGACGCTCTTATCCAGAGCGACATACAAAAGTGCCTTAATTCTCTATCATTGAAACAATAACACTGGTTCAATAGATTACAGCCTCAGGATACCATTAGCCTAAAATTGGATGGTTTTTTTTTAACATATAACAATACATAAACAGGGAAAGATAAGAGCTAGTTTAAGTGCTTCAGGAAAAGGTAGTTCTTAAGATGTCATGTAAGACAGTCAGAGACTCTGCTGTACGGACATCTAGGGGAAGTTCATTCCACCACCTCGGTGCCAGAACAGAGAAGAGTCTAGATGAATACCTACCTTTTACCCTGAAAGATGGTGGGACCAGTCAGGCAGTGCTAGTGGATCGGAGGGAGCGAGGTGCAGTGCGAGGAGTAATAAGATCTTTGAGGTAAGATGGTGCTGGTCCATTCTTGGCTTTGTAGGCAAGTGTCAGTGCTTTGAATCTGATGCATGCAGCTACTGGAAGACAGTAGAGGAGCAGCAGTGGGGTGGTGTGGGAGAACTTAGGCAGGTTGAAAACAAGCCATGCAGCTGCATTTTGGATCATTTGCAGTGGATGAGTTGCATTCAGAGGAAGACCTGCCAGTAAAGAGTTGCAGTAGTCCAGTCTCGAAATAACCAGAGACTGAACAAGCACTTGAGTAGCCTGTGTGGATAGGAATGGTCGAATCCTTCTAATGTTGTACAGAAGAAACCGACATGAGCGTGTCACATTGGCAACATGGGAGGAAAAGGACAGCTGATTGTCCATGATTACAAGGTTGTGAGCAGTGGCTGAAGGGGAGATCATTGAGTTGTTCAGAGATAATGCAAGATCCTGATGAGCGGTCATCCAAGATGAAATGTCTGCCTGACACGCTGAGATCCAAGCAGAAGCTGTAGTATCTGAGGGAGGGAAGGAGAAGATTAGTTAGGTGTCATCAGCATAGCAGTGGTATGAAATGCTGTGTGAGGATATAACTTTGCCAAGAGTGTGAGTGTAGAAGGAGAAAAGGAGAGGACCAAGTACTGAGCCTTGTGGGACACCAGTAGAGACATGATAACATTCCAACATGATAACGACCCCAAACACACCTCTAAAACGACCACTGCCTTGCTAAAGAAGCTGAGGGTAAAGGTGATGGACTGGCCAAGCATGTCTCCAGACCTAAACCCTAAGGTGGGGGAGCGCAAGGTCTCTAACATCCACCAGCTCTGTGATGTCATCATGGAGGAGTGGAAGAGGACTCCAGTGGCAACCTGTGAAGCTCTGGTGAACTCCATGACCAAGAGGGTTAAGGCAGTGCTGGAAAATAATGGTGGCCACACAAAATATTGACACTTTGGGCCCAATTTGGACATTTCCACTTAGGGGTGGAGTCACTTTTGTTGCCAACGGTTTAGACATTAATGGCTGTGTGTTGAGTTATTTTGAGGGGACAGTAAATTTACACTGTTATACAGGCTGGACACTCACTACTGTACATTGGAGCAGAGGGTCATTTCTTCAGTGTTGTCACATGAAAAGATATAATAAAATATTTACACAAATGTGAGGGGTGCACTCACTTTTGTGAGATACTGTGTGTGTGTGTGTGTATCTGACCCTGGTGTCAGGCCCCTCGTCTCCCTCAGTGGAGCTCAGGCTGTCGGTCAGTCGGGAGCGTGATGGTCGGTTCCTCCTGCTCTTGAGAGGAAGCGGTGCTCGACTTTTCTGTATGCTGTTATCCAGCAGCTCGGTCTCAGGAATGGCTGAATTTAGATCAGCTAGACATATTGATTAATTATTAATCATAACAATAACAAAATTCCACATAATACAACTAAATCATTTAGGTTCTTTATTCTCCTCATAACTTCAACACACTGTATTCATATAAACTCCACAGAGCTGAGTTCTGGACTCTGATTGGTGGATCAGGGGTTGATTAATTCTCTCTAACAGCAGCTCGGACTGTAGTGCAGCTTTATATTAATGTACTCGCTCTGATACCTTATTGTTTCCATAGCAACAGCTCCATCACAGGGGCATATACAGCACACACTCCACTGATAATAAAGGATAAAATAATTAAATAATGTCAAATAAATGTTGCCTTGGTGATGTTTTCTTAAACTGAGGAGATTGTGTGTGTGTGTGTATGTGAGATGAGTGGAAGGAGTCTCCAGTGTCAGTGTTGTTTATGAGTTACATAGCTATATATTTCAGCTAAATCAGATGAGAGACACCAGCTTATTAAGATAGAAGAATGTGTAAAGGACATTAGACATTGGATGGCCACTAACTTCCTCCTGCTTAACTCTGACAGACAGAGGTGCTTGTACTAGGACCACATGCAGCTAGCTTTCTGATTACAGAGTAATGGTGGATGGTCTTTCGGTTTCATCTTGTCCAGCAGTAAAAGATCTTGGTGTGATTATTGATTCTGGTCTTTCATTCGAAGCTCATGTAGATAATATCACTCGGGTAGCCTTCTTCCATCTTAGGAATATTGCTAAGATAAGAAATATGATGTCACTTCATGATGCAGAGAAATTAGTTCATGCTTTTGTTACCTCTAGGTTGGATTATTGTAATGTCTTACTGTCTGGATGTTCCAGTAGGAGCAGGAACAAGCTCCAGTTAGTCCAGAATGCAGCAGCTAGAGTCCTCACCAGAACCAGAAGATATGAACACATCACTCCTATTTTATCCACACTACATTGGCTCCCAGTCAGATTTCACATTGATTATAAAATACTGTTACTAACCTGTAAAGCACTAAATGGTCTCGCGCCGCAGTACCTGAGCGACCTTTTAGTCTTTTATGATCCGCCACGCCTACTCCGATCAAAGGGTGCTGGTTACTTGGTAGTACCTCAAGTAGCAAAGGCTACAGCAGGGGGCGGAGCTTTCTCTTTCAAAGCCCCAAAGTTATGGAACAGCCTTCCAATTAGTGTTGGGGATTCAGACACAGTCTCAATGTTTAAGTCTAGGCTGAAGACACATTTGTTTAGTCGAGCTTTTAATATATAGTTTTCTTAGGTAAAGGAGCAGATCTGAAGGTTCATGGTCATAGAGTGTTTGGTGACTGGGATGTGTTGGATGCTGTCATCTTACCACCCTCACAAGTCGCTCAGGTTTGCTGACTGTGAAGTGGTCGGATGCTTTATGTCCCAGGAAGCCTTCATGTCCATCACCTTCTGGCTCTTCCTTTTAGTTCTGATGTCATAGCTAGTCTTGCCGGAGTCCCTGCCTGCACTTTACACATAATCTACATTGTCTTTAAACATCACATGATCAGAATCATACTTAATATCTTTCTCTTTCTCTTTCTACCTTCTCTGTGGAGCTATACACCCCACTCCTGGGCTCCCAGTGTTTGCCAGTTTCCAGTGTGACCACTGCCCTACCCCTGGTCGGAGTCTCGCCGCGTGATGGTGCCCACTGATGCTGTGGATGGATCTGTGTAGACCAGGAGACAGCCATGGACAGAGCCACTTGGGGACTTTCACACCATCACAGATCTGCCATTTCATCTGTCAGCTTGTGACAGCAAAGAATTAGTGTCTATAATGACCTCAGAAACTACACTGACCTAATAGTTCCTCATGGGTCATTGATTTCTGTTGTAGAAAGGACATTAATCAGCTACAGTTACATTATTTACTGTTTAGTGTCACCCAAATGAGGATGGGTTCCCTTCTGAGCCTGGTTCCTCTCAAGGTTTCTTCCTTATTCCATCCCAGGGAGTTTTTCCTTGCCACCGTCGCCACAGGCTTCTCATTAGGGATAAAATAATTTAATTATTAAATTTAATGATTTACTCTTATTTCTAGTTATTTAGTTATTTTTATTTATTTATTTTATTTTATTTTTATTGATTTTTCCCCTCCCCTTTCTGTTTTCCTTCTTTTGTAAAGCTGCTTTGAGACAATGTTCATTGTAAAAGGTGCTATACAAAATAAAATTGAATTGAATTGAAGTTAGAGGTGAAACTGTAAGTGTTCCACATCTTCAGGACAGAGGACTGATGCTTGAGAGGGAATGAGTGTTTATAGCTGCTATAAGTCTGATGACGCAGAAACTCACCAAACACACTGTCTGTTTCATCGAGCTGCATGATGGAACTACCACAGACTGTCACTGCAGGAGAGAGAAATCAATCAATCAATCAATCAGTTAGTCAATTAATCAGTCAAACTCTCTCTCTCTCTCTCTCTCTCTCTCACACACACACACACACCTGATGTTATTGCGTAGTACTCAGTAAGAGTGTTAAATATATAAATACAGAACACATGAAGATCATCATTTCTCTTCAGAATAATATAAGAATATAAGAATGAAGATGGTGTGTGAGCAGCAGATGGAGTGTTTCTGCTCCCAGACTAAACCACAAGCAGGAGTGTGTGACAATAGACATGAAAGAAATCAACAAATAATTCCAAATATTTTTATTAGAATAGAATACAATAGAAAATCCATCCATCCTTTGTCTATACCCACTTTATTCCTAATTAGGGTCATGGGGGTCTGCTGGAGCCTATCCCAGTGCACATTGGATGAAAGGCAGGGGTACACTGGACAGGTCAGAATAGAAAATCAAATAATAAAATAGAATAAAGCATACAGAATAGAGGAAAATAGAATTAGAGTTAAATAGAATAGAGTTGAATAGAATAGAATAGGGAAGAAAAAGAGTAAAATAGAATAGAATAGAAAAAAGTCAAACCGTATAGAATAGAATAAACCATACAGAAAAGAGGAAAATAGACTAGAGTTAAATAGAATAGAATAGAAAAAAAGAGTAAAACTATAGAATAGGACAGGATATGATAGGATAGAAAAAAAGTGTAAAATAAAATAGAAAAGAATAGAGTCAAATAGAATAGAAAAGAGTAGAATAGAACAGGGTAGAATAGAATAAAGAGTACAGAATGCAGTAACATAGACCAGTCAAATAGAATAGAACAGAATAGAAAAGAATAGAATTGAGCCAAATAGAATAGAATAAAAATATAATAGAATAGAAGAGAGTAGAACACAATAGAGTGTACAGAATAGAGTACAATATAATCGGAAAGTCCTTTGCTATCGAACTTATTAGAGTAGCTCAAAAAAGGAAGGAAACTAATAGCATGGAACAGAATAGGAATAGAAATAGAAGTGGAATAGAATAGAAAAGAAATTAACAGTGTAGAATAGGATAGAAATAGGATTAAAATAGATATAGGGTATAAATTAACAGTGTAGATTATAAAAGAACATTAAGTGTGTAGAACAGAATTAGAATAGGAATGAACAACAGAATAGAGTAGGAGCATTTATGAGAGAATGAGAATAGAATAGAATGGAATTTGTACAGCTGAAGCTATTTGATTAGCGAGTTTCAGATTTTAGACACAGACACACAGACACACACACACACACACAGACACACACACACACACAGACACACACACACACAGACACACAACGACACAGACACACACACACACACAGACACACAAAGACAGACACACACACACAGACACACACAGACACAGACACACACACACACAGACAGACAGACACACACAAAGACACAGACACACACACACAGACACACACAAAGACACAGACACACACACACAGACACAAACACACACACAGACACACACACAGACAAACACAGGCAGACACACACACAGACACACACACTCACAGACACACAGACATACACACAGACATACACAGACACACACACACAGACAAACACACACAGACACACTCACACACACACACTCACAGACACACACACACTCACACACACACTCACAGACACACACACACACTCACAGACACACACAGACACACACACACTCACAGACACACACAGACACACACACACTCACAGACACACACACACTCACAGACACACACACACACTCACAGACACACACACACTCACAGACACACACACACACTCACAGACACACACAGACACACACAGGGATTCCATCAGTGTGAAACAGCGATGAAGCTGATGCACTGAAACCCTCTCACACTGAGGCACTGGGGTGCCAAAATTAATGCACACACACAGACCTCAGGGGCAGGAACGATCTACAGACCATAATAATAACTCTGTATATAATATATATTACACACATACACACTCTCACACACACAATCTCACACACTCTCACACACACACACAATCTCACACACTCTCACACACACACACACACTCACACACTCTCACACACACACACACACACACTCACACACACACACTCACCATATTCACTGTGACATCACTTCCTTCTCCCATACAGGAAGAGAGAAGGAAATAGAGGAAGGGAAGGAGGGAGGAAGTGGGAAAGGGAATGAGGGAGGAAGAGAATGAGGGAGAAAGAAGGACAGGAATGAGGGAGGAAGTGTGGAAGGGATTGAGGGAGGATTGGGGCAGGACAAAATAGAATGAATTAGAATGAATGCAGAATGAAGAAAGATGCTAGAAGAAGATGTGAAGAAGAAAAGAAGAGAGGAAAACTAAAGAAATGAGTAAGGGAATAAGGGAGGAAGGGAATGAGGGAGGAAGTGGGGAAGGGAATAAAGGAATAAGGGAATAAGGGAATAAAGGAATAAGGGAATAAAGGAATAAGGGAATAAAGGAATAAGGGAGGAAGGGAATAAGGGAGGAAGGGAATAAAGAAAAAGAGGAAGGGAGGAAGGGAATAAAGAAAAAAGAGGAAGGGGGGAACAGAATAAGGGAATAAAGAAATAAGGGAGGAAGGGAATAAGGGAATAAGGGAATAAAGAAATAAGGGAGGAAGCGAGGAAGGGAATAAAGAAATAAAGAAAAAAGAGGAAGGGAGGAAGGGAATAAGGGAATAAAGAAATAAGGGAGGAAGGGAATAAGGGAAAAGGAATAAGGGAATAAGGGAGGAAAGGAATAAGGGAGGACGGGAACAAGGGAGGAAGTGGAGGGTACAGGATGAGGACACACAGATCTGGACAGAGTCCAAAACAAGGAGTCATCAGAATGTAGAGGTGGTGGTTAGCTTTAGCTAATGCTAATCTGTCTCTCTCTCTCTCACACACACATACACACACACACACACCATCAGCTTATATCAGAGAGAGAGTGAGAGAGGAGAGAGAGAGATAGAGAGAAACAGAGCGGTGATGGAGAGATGAGGGAGAGATGAAGGGATGAAATGACATCATCATTACTCTTACCTTACGATGATGTGATGATCTGAGAAGGAGTGTGAGCTTCCATCATCCTGTGTACACACACACACACACAAAGGTATACAGAGAGAGAGAGAGAGAGAGAGAGAGAGACGTCAGACCCACACACATCAGCATCACAGAGAGCAAGGACAGAGAGAGAGAGAGAGAGAGAGGGAGGGAGAGTGGGGGGGAGAAGGGAGCAAGTGAATAAGAAGGGGGGGGTAGTGTTAAATCAGCGGCTCCTAAACCTTTCTTTACTCTGTGACTCAATTTTAAGGAAACAACATTTAACCCAAAATGAGTAGAAAGTCTTAGCTGTGTGTGTGTGTGTGTGTGTGTGTATACGTGTGTATACCCCCCGCCCCACCTGCTCCACGCTCCCTGACCGGTATAGACTCTGCCCCCTTTTACAGTGAGAAGATTGAGATCTGCCAGACCATCAGTTCTGCCCCTACTACAGGATTCTCCTGCTCCTTCACTGTCGCATTTCTCAACCCTCACAACAGAGGAGATTCTACAAGTCATGATGTCCTGCAATCCTACCACCTGCCCACTGGATCCAATCCTTTCCACTATTCTCCAGACCATCTCACAAGACCTCCTTCCCTTCATCACCACAGTCATCACTGGCTTCAGAGCAGCACATTTTAGAGAGACTGCCCTTTTGGTGGTTACTAAGAAACTACATGCTGCTAGATCAGCCAAGCTTCATCAGTCCTCATCCTCCTCAACCTTTCTGCAGCATTTCACACAGTTAACCCTCAGGAGTCTTCAAATTTGTGGAACAGCATGGGAATGGTTTGCTTCCAACCTGGCTGGTCACTCATATCAGGTAACATGGAAGGGATTGACATCTGCTCCATGCAGACTCTCTACTGGTGTCCCACAAGGCTCAGTACTTGGTCTTCTCCTTTTCTCCCTCTATAGTTGAAGTTATATCCTCACATGGGTTCTCTGACCACTGCTATGCCGATGACACTCAACTTATCTTCTCCTTCCCTTCCTCAGATACCACGGCTTCTGCTCGGATCTCAGCGTGTCTGGTGGACATCTCATCTTGGATGACCGCTCATCAGCTGAAACTGAACCAGGTGACTCATCCCCAGGTCAGGATCTTGTGATATCTCTGAACAACTCTCTGATCTCCACTTTGTCCACTGCTTGGGGAAACCATGGACAATCAACTGTCCTTTTCCTCCCATGTTACTAATGTTACACTAATGTAGACCATTCCTATCCACACAGGCTAATCAAAGTGCTTGTTCAGTCTCTGGTCATTTTGAGACTGGACAACTGTAACTCTTTACTGGCAGGTCTACCTCTAAACACAATCAGTCCACTGCAAATGATACAAAATGCAGCTGTGTGACTTGTTCTCATCCTGCCTAAGTTCTCCCACACCACCCCACTGCTGCTCCTCCACTGGCTTCCTGTAGCTTCATCAGATTCAAAACACTGACTCTTACCTACAAAGCCAAGAATGGAGCAGCATCCTCTGACCTCAAAGCTCTTATTACTCCTCACACTGACCCTCGCTCCCTCAGATCCACTAGCACTGCTCCACTGGTCCCAGCATCTCTCAGGGTAAGAGGTTGGTCTACATCTAGACTCTTCTCTGGCACCGAGGTGGTGGAATGAACTTCCCCTAGATGTCCATACAGCCGAGTCACTGACCGTCTTCAAACGATGTCTGAAGACCTACCTCTTCCTGAAGCACTTAAACTAGCTCTTACTTTCCCTTTTTGTTTTATGTAAAAACTGTCTTGGGAGTTTTTTCTTTTTACAACAATGCATATTTACAACAACGTAAACAAAAAATAAACAAATTAATTTAAAAAACAAAAAACAAAACAGGTGGATCTCCCAAGTCTGTGGTTCTCCTGACCCCAGTGCTGATGTTTTCATTGAGATACTTCACAGCACTCTTCCACGTGGCTCTGGATAAGAAAGTCTGCCACATGCTGGACATGTAATGTACAAAAATAAAAACAGGAACATACCACACAGAACATCTGGAATTCTTCTAAACATCTGACTCGAAACATCTGACTTTTCAGAGTCAGAACTCAATATTGGAGCTGTTATTGTTGATGTAATCTGTAATGAAATAATTTCTATTAAATCAGAAAAGAAAATACATTTTCAACTCTGCTGTATAAACCAGGGCTGGTCAATGAAACCAAAACACCTGGTTTCAGACCCAGTTATTGATTATTGGTCAGCCTGTGGTCAGTACAGCATCATTACAGTACAGTACATTCCCACTGAGATTTTTACACACCACTTTTAATGCTGCTAATTGTTTGTTTACAATCAAAGCATCATTTTTACACAACTACGCCAATGTAGGAAAAATAAAACGATGAGGGCGTTGAAGATCTTAATGTAGAAGTTTATTGCAGCGTCTCAGTGACAAAATACATAAAGTACTACATTAAGATCTTCGACGCCCTCATCGTTTTATTTTTCTTACATTGGCGAGCCACCCAACACGGGATTTCCAAAAAGCGGGGAAAGGTAAGAAAAATGTTTTTTCTTCTTTTACACTGTTTTATTTAGGAAACCCCTCGTTTAAAAAAATCTAGAAAAGAAAAGTTAAGGGCAGAATAGAAATTAGAGTAGAACTGAGCAGAAGCAGGAGGAGTTCTTAAGCCTATTCTATACATTTCTGTTTGAGATTCTAACGGAACTGAATTAACCCGACACAGTGTGGTGACAGAGCTGTATTGGAATCGTTGTTTCTAAAGTAACTGAAGCAAAGTGCTTAAGTGTAAAGGTTTCTAAAGTAACTGAAACTTGTGTAGTTGTTATAATTCTGTAGCCCGAGGCTCTGTGAAGTTTAAAACAATAACCCGGAGTAGTGTGGTTTTGTCCGACGTGCTGTGACAGTGTTTTAAACTTGAGTTTTAAGCCTGAAGTACTGTGGCTTAGTGGACTGCTTTAAAATATAACACAAAACCCGACGTAGTGTGGTTTTGTCCGAAGTACTATGACGGTGTTAAATTTTAAACTGTTTGTGAGTGTTGTTGTTTGTGAATGTTGTTTGTGAGCTGTGAGTGTTATTGTAGTTGGACTTGAGGCCCGACGGAGTGTGGCTGTCTGAAACAGTGAGACTTTTGAGTTCTAAAGCCCAACGTATTGTGGCTGGTTTATTCATTTTGAGTCTGAAGTACTGGAGCTGTTTATAAATAGACTAACGGGTATCTTAAAGTAACTAGATAACGTGTAGTCGATAAAGTTGTTCATACTAAATTCATTAATTTAATAAGATTGTGAAAATGGAAGAGCTGATTGTTAAATACATCACTAAGCACGGCTCTCAGGGAATGTTCGATGGAATCGAGAACACTGTTGATAAGCCATACGAGCAGGCTATGGCCAAATTCGAAAGTTATACCAAAATGCCTAGGAACAAAAAAGGAAAAATTGCCAATGTGCTTCAAGCAGTTCTTGCCGCATACAAAGTAACTAGAAAGACTTTGGGTGCGTTAAAAGCTGAAAATGAGCAACTTCAGTCTAGACTGGATGATGGGCTAATTTCTAAAAGACATTTCCAGGCTACTGAAATGATCTGGAAAGAGGAAAAGGTCAGGATGCAGAATGACCTTACCCTTCTTAGAACTAACAATAATATGCTTATATCATCTGTGGACACAGTGTCCAATGAATTGGAGGAAGCAAAGATTGCTTGTCAATTTCTGATTAAAAATGGCACGTTGTGTAACCAAGTTCCAGAAATGACAGATTTGCATGAAGATGGTGATGTGAATTCAGAAAGAGATTCTCGGTCGGTCAGTAGTCAGTACTCTGACTGTACAGTTTTCCCATGGCACCAATTCATGCTACCACAAAGATGCATGCTAGTGAAGGAGGGGAGGTACCAATGACCTCTACTATGGTCAGAGGGTTTAATCCCAGTGAGCTAGAACCTGTGATAAAGAGCATTGGAAAATTTGATCCTGCCAAACAAGATCCACTGGATTTTCTAAAAAACTTGGAGCAATATGTGGATGTTTACAAATTTACAGACTGTGATGCATGCATTGTGTTAACGATGTGTTTGCCCGAGACTCTGTCTGGAGCCTTAATTCAGAAAGTGAAGACCAGAACTGTCAATAAATTAGAAAGGAAACAGGCACTACTAGAAGTCCTAGGGGTGATGTCAGTTAATTGGGATAGAATATCTGATGTACACATGAGGAAAGTTGAGCACCCAATGGTATTTTCAGAGCGATTATTGGAGGTATTCAAAACTTTCAGTGGTAATCCTAACATTACTCAGAATGATGTCAGTTTCAAATCTGCTTTGATGAATAAATGTGATCCACACACTCGTTCTGCTGTAACAATGTTTGTGACCCATCTCTCGGACTATAATGACATAATTTCTAAAATGACAGTTTTACAAAAGCCATGCTAACTTAAAGAGATCCAATCCTGTGTCAGTTGTAGGTGTTAAAAAGCTCCATAGGAATCGAGGCCGCAAGGTTTCCCATAGAAATGAGGACCAAGCTACTGGAGATAAAAAGGAAAGACCACCCCCTTGTAACCCTGATAACCTCCTAGTGTGTTATTCTTGTGGCAAGGAAGGACATATTTCTAGAAATTGCAAATTTTCTCTTAAGAGAGAAAAGAGAACAGGCCCAAAAATTGATCAGTTACAGGCCACTGTAAACAGATTGAGTGAGGAGCTCCAAAATCTGTGTAACTCTTTGCCTGCTATTTATCGCCAAGCCACTCAGCAAATTTGGAATAGTCAGAAAAACAAGATGTCTCTTGTTCAGAAAGTGCATCATCACAAATTTGAAACTAGATATGAGTTAATGGTAAAGAACTACCAACCTGAGGGCCCATGGGCTGCTAACTGGGCGCGACCATGCAGAGATTTAGTTTATAAGCTCTGCCACAAAACTAAATACCAGCAACCTGTTAAGAGATGGTCCCATAATGATCAGTTAAAAAGCATAAAAATCTGAAGCCAATCATACTGGGCCATGTAAATAGTCAAGTGTATTCAAGTGTTTATTGTAAGTGTTTGTAATGTTTTCTGTCTTGTGTGTAAGGGGGGGGGGGTAAATTCATTCTGTTTGCAAGTATTTTTCAGATTACTGAACAAAACAGAAGTAAAGATGTGGTGATGGACCAGGTTGGCAGACCCTACCCCTGACCCATTGTGTGTGGTGACGAGACCCTCTCCGGAAGCGCTAACCAATGACCTACAATGGATCCATGTTCCAGTCCTGGTGAATCTTACAGTATGGTCTCCAGACATGGAGGAACAGTGCCACAGAGGCAGTGTGACAGGAATGTAAAGGACTTATGGACACCATTCCTGATGTATAACAGTGCTGCTGCGACCTGCTCCCCCACAGACCACTTAACCGAACATCTTCCAGTGAATCATCCCAAGGAAGCCTCTTTCAGTCAGAAATTACTGGAATTTATGGAGAGAGCACTAATATAATATCTAATATCAATTAGTGCACAACAACTTCACTAGAACAAATTCAAGCTTAATGCCCTAATGCGCTAGCTGTTTTTTTACCAATAAAAGCACAATTGTTAATTATTACCTATTCAGGTTTAATTGAGATGTAACTTTTAAAACTGCCATTTTTGTATTGTGTAACTTTTAAATAATGCATTTTTCTCATAATTTGCCAATGTGTTATGTTGTATGTGTTCCATATTGAGATATCAGATTGTAGATACTTCATTAATTAATGTAGGAGGTTCCCGTTGGTTGTGATGGTTCCTGAATGTCTCTGCTTCAAACCCAGAAAATATTTGTACATAGAACCAAATTTTAAGAAGAAACATGGTGATATGTTTGCCTAGTGGAATGGAGCCATAACCAGTGTGCATGAGGTGAGGGTTTGATGACGGGTAAGATTCTCTGAGGGCCGAAGGAGGACAACCCACTGCAGGGCATCACCACCACCGGAATGGGAGGAAATGGGAGGTGTAATCTGTGTAAAGGTGTTGTGATGCTTCAGGGCCAAAAGCATCAAAGGGGGGACTGTAAGAAACTACAGACTGCCTCAACCCAGATTCCACTCCACAGTACACATCTGAAAGAGCTCATTCCCAAAAAAGGCTTACATACAGTATTATATAGAAATATCTTTAATTCAAACCAGTTTATCTATTTGTGGGCATTTTTACATTGGCTTAAAGCAGCCTTACCAAACATTTAGAACACTTAATCCAATTAATTATTAGTCTGGGAGCGACAGCAGGACATCAAGAACCGTCCCGGAACAAAGGGTATACGTGACAGTGATTAGCATTTAGTGGCATCCGACCATTTGGGTGATAACACCTAGAACAATACCTAGCCAAGGTGTACGTGAACGTGATTACCATTGAAGGACCTCTGGCTAGACGACAGTATCATCCAGCCCTTTGGAAATACACAGTTCTTACTGTAATTTACATTCAAAGTGAAACTCATTTAAATTATTAATAATGGTCGGACGCCACTAAATGCTAATCACGGTCACGTATACCCTTTGTTCCGGGACGGTTCTTGATGTCCTGCTGCCGCTCCCAGACTAATAATTAATTGGGATTAAGTGTTCTAAATGTTTGGTAACGCTGCTTTAAGCCAATGTAAAAATACCCAAAAATAGATAAACTGGTTTGAATTAAAGATATTTCTATATGATATGTAAGCCTTTTTTGGGAATGCGCTCTTTCAGATGTGTACTGTGGAGTGGAATCTGGGTTGAGGCAGTCTGTAGTTTCTTACAATTTTCAACTCTGCTGTATAAACCAGGGCTGGACAATATAACCAAAACACCTGGTTTCAGACCCAGTTATTGATTATTGGTCAGCCTGTGGTCAGTACAGCATCAGGTCATCATGACAGACACAAGTCCTGCACCTCTGCATTCCCACTGAGATTTTTACACACCACTTTTAATGCTGCTAATTGTTTATGTTTACAATCAAAGCATCATTTTTACACAACTACTAAACTGTGTACTGACCAACACTGCTGTGTGTGTACTGTCTGTCTCACTCCATATCCTGTCTCACACTTTGCCTCCTGTCTCACTCTGTATCCTGTCTCACACACTGTCTCCTGTCTCACTCCGTAACCTGTATCACTCTGTCTCCTGAGATGGATCAGTCTACTGTCTCAGTCTCACACTCTCCTGTCTTAATCCATCTCTCGTCTCACTCCATCTCCGGTCTCACACTCCATCTCGTCTCACTTTGTCTCCTGTCTCACTCTGTCTTGTCTCTCAAACTGTCTCATCTCACACTGTCTCACTCTGTCTTGTCTCTCAAACGGTCTCTTGTCTCACACTGTCTCATTCCGCCTCCTGTCTTGCTCTGCCTCTTGTCTCACTCTGTCTCCCTCCGTCTCCTTGATTCACTCTGCACACATGCACTGTATGTGGAACTGTGTTCATTTTTAGTCATTAGTTGTAGGTTTTTGTTTTATTTTTTCTAGCACCAGAATCCTGGAGGAGTTTTATTTCTGTGTACTGCTCCAAAAGTTTTGGTTGAAATGACAATAGAATCTTCTTGACCTTGGTGGAGGAGAACGTTTCCTCACTCGTTCCTCCATAACACCTGACAGTGGCTCAATAATATTCAGATCTGGTGAGTGCAGGTGAGGGGAGATCTTCACTTTCATGGTGATGAAACACTCTGTCACCAGTCCTGCAGTGTGTATGGATTCATCATCATCATCATCAGGATACACACCACCACCTTCAAGGAACAGTGTATGAGTCTCTGGGTGCTTGTGGTCCTCCAGAACGGTTCAGTAGTTATTGGTAGTGATGTGCCCATGTAGCACAAGTATTTGGACAAGGGAATGTCATGATAACGCAGATCAAACCTTCACTGATCCACCTCCATGCTTCACTCTGGACACGCAGCAGTCCAGGTGACAAACTTCTCCAGAGCTTCTGCACACAGGATGTGGGAAAGACAGTGAAGGAGAACTCATCAGAGAACAGCACATGCTTCACATTGTCCAGATTTCCACTGCTGCCATCACTGAAACCACGTTCAACATCGGCACAAGTGACCAAAGGTTTGACCAAAACTGCCCAACTATGATTACTGACCCTGGGAAAACGGGAGAGTCGAGCTGGGCAGTGAGTTGGATTTGATGTTTTTCAGATGAATTTCAGGACATCTCTTTCAGACAGCTTGCTCCTGTGTGGACAGTCACTCCTGCTGGATGTGGTTGGTCCTTCATGGTATTGTACTGGACGTTACCCTGGATATCATGGCTCTGATACACCACAAAGACTGGCTGGGCTGATCACAGGAGCTGGTGTGTGTAATGGTGAAAGTTGGGGGGTGTGTGTGTGAGAGAGAGAGAATTGAATTTGAAAAAACTTTTATTTACATCTTCTCAGTGAATACCAATAAATAGAGAAAAATGTCATTTAAAGGATGGGGTTAAAAGGTAAATAAATAAATAAATAAATAATTAATTAATTAAGACAGTGTATGTGCAAATTGCAGTTTTTCATCGACAACACAACACAGGGCTCCTCTACAACACCAGGTTTCCTCAAACACAGACAGGTTCTTTGTTTTTTTATAGAACACAAAGTCAATCAGAATCCTGGACTTTATGAGTGCTGTAGTGACCATTACAACATTGCGACAGCCATTTTGTTCAACCTGGTGCTTTCGACTGATGTAAATGCCCATTTTCGCTTGCCCCAGAACAAAGTTTAAAAGCTGGCATCGAGCTCGTCTCTTGTGTGTGTACCTAAAACCAAGAATAAATACTTTTAGTGAAAACTTTTCGTTAAAAACACTAAAAATATTCTGTAAAACGGTAAAGAGAGACTGTAGTCTGGAACATTCTGTAAAAGCATGAAAGATAGTCTCTCTTTGATTACAGAAGGGACACGAGTGGCTGGCCTGGGGACAGAGAACAGAGATAAAAGCATTGACCGCAACAATACCATGTAAAATTCTCCATTGTAAATCCCCAGTTCTTTTCGGCAATGGTGGCTTATAGAGTGACCTCCACTCTGGACGCTCTTCCTCACTCAAACCGAGGACAGTGCGCCAGGGTGTGTCCACTCTCCCCCTCAGCGACCGCATATTAAAAGCTTTGACACATGCTTTATAAAACGTTTTCCCAGTCACATTAAAAAAGTTCATGTTTGTGATATTTTTACAGTCCAAAAAGTGACCAGTGCCTTCCTGTCCACAGTCCAGACAGTGCAAGTTCAGGAAACGGGTCCTCTGAGTCGGGGCTTTCAGTTCCACTAGAGTAGTCCATGAGCATTTCCCTCTCCTCACGCGAGATGACCAGAGTCCACTTTCGCAGCAGCTGGCTCACCACCCTCTTTGACCTCACGCCTAGCCGAGCAGCTACTCCATCAACGTTCTGTAGGTGAGGCCCAGCGACGTCCACCAGGTGTTTGAGGGTGGTGACACCAGACGCGAGGAGAGACTGCGACAGTGAAGAGTCCCCGACATCCAGGCGTGCCCCGTATACCAGAGGCTCTTGAAGTAGCCAGTGAAGAGAGTCTGTGGCTGTGGTTCTTTGCACCCTAAAAAGTCTCCAGATTCTGAACAAGTTATGATAAAAAGCAGGCAGTCTTGCAGTGTTCAGTCTCTCTGGATTCATTAAAAAGAGTGCTTTGTCCATTCTCATCTGCCCAAAAGATCTGAAAAAGGCACTGGACACTTGTTTCCAGCTAAAAAACTTTGAGCCGCATAAAAACTTCTGTAAAAACTGTAAACAAAAGGTTGCAGTTCTGCTCTGTAAATGTATAAGACCTTGCCCACCTTCCTCTTTGGGTAAGTATAAAATGCTGCATGGCACCCAGTGCAACTTATCCCAAAAAAAGTCTAACAAAATCGACTGGATTTTCATTAAAAGGTCTGTAGGAGGGTCTATACAGGCTATTTTATGCCACAGAGACGATGCTACCAGATTGTTAATAATTAGCGTCCGCCCCCTGTAAGACATTTTAGGCACCAGCCACTTCCACTTTTCTAGGCGACCAGTTACTTTTTCAATGACCCCTTCCCAGTTTCTCTGTGTGAATGAGTCATTACCCAGGTACACACCCAGATACTTAAAGCCTTCGCTTTTCCAACTTAGGCCTCCGGGGAGTTTAGGTACCTCGCCTACCCACTGGCCGACTAAAACAGCCTCGCTCTTAGACCAGTTTACCTTTGCAGAGGAAACCGCTCCAAAGTCCTTGGACACCCTGTGTAACACGTCTATATCACTCTGACTGTCGACCATTATTACAACGTCATCTGCGTAGGCCGACAGGCGGATAGCGTTCGGGCAGTCAGGGATTAAGACACCTTTCAGCTTAGCTCTTAGCGTATTCAGAAAGGGTTCAATGGCCAGAGTGTAAAGCATCCCTGAGAGAGAGCAGCCCTGCCTTACCCCCCTACACACCTTAAACGGAGCACATAAGCCACCATTGAGTTTCAGTACACTTTCTATGTCACAGTATAGAATTTGTACTTTGGAAATAAAATCTGAGCTAAAACCAAAAGCATTAAGGGTTTTCCAAAGGTAGTTGTGTTCAACTCGATCGAAGGCTTTCTCTTGGTCTATGGAAATGAAACCCATATTCAGCCCAAAAAGTTTGGAGACACTGAAAATGTCTCGAACTAATGAGATGTTGTCAAATATGGACCTCCCGGGTATGCAGTAGGTCTGATCTGCGTTTAAAACCTCTTCCAGAACACTTCCCAGTCTTGTAGCTAAAACTTTAGACAGCATCTTGTAATCACTACAAAGCAATGAAACCGGTCTCCAGTTCTTTATGTCTGTCAGGTCCCCTTTTTTGGGTAAAAGAGTGAGGACTGCTCTCCTACAACTTAATGGTAGCAGTCCTCTTGTCAAGCTGTCGTTCAAAACCTCAAGTAAGTCATCCCTTAAAACATGCCAGAAAGACTTATAAAACTCAGACGGAAGCCCGTCTATGCCAGGCGCTCTGCCACACTCCATACTCATTAATGCTTTGTGCAGCTCTGCTGATGTTATATCTGCACTCAGCTCTGTATTGGAGTCATGTGACACTCGGGGCAGGTCTTCTAAAAAGCTCTGTTCTGTGGTGTGTTCTCTGTACTCACATTGATAGAGTTTTTCATAAAAACTAACCGCCCTTTTCCTAATGTCAGCTGTTTCAGATAAAAGGTGTCCAGACTCAGAGCGCAGGCTGTGAATAAAACGTTTTTGTCCGTTCTTTTTTTCAAGGCTAAAAAACAACTTTGAGGGGGCGTCCATCTGGTTTGCGTTCTGGAATCGTGACCTTATTAATGCACCTTGTGCTTTAAACTCAAGGAGGTCCGATAACTTTTTCTTTTTGACTGTGAGGGTCTGAATATGGTTCTGGTTCTCTGTGGACTGTGCTAACAACTGAAGTTCTGTTCTCTCATCTTCTAGTTGTTTCATAGACCGAGCCAAATCCCTTGTGACATTATAAGTGTACTGTTGACACAACTGTTTTATTTGAGCTTTCCCAAAATCCCACCAATGTTGCAGAGAAATAAAAGCACTTTTTTCTTTCCTAAAATTTCTCCAGAAAAAAGTAAAAATCTCTATAAAATGCTGGTCATTCAGTAAAACTGTGTTAAAATGCCAGTAAGAACTCTTCGGTTTAATACAATTTAAAACTGAAACACATAAAACCAAGCTGTGGTCTGAAAAACCAACTGGACTAATAACACAGCTTTTTATGGTGTTCATGTGATGCTTTGGAACATAAAACCTGTCTAACCTTGCTAATGATACCTTTCCATCAGCAGCATGAGCCCAGGTGTACTGTTTTTGAGTTTTATTCATATTTCTCCAAACGTCACTTAACTCGTGTTTTTCAACAGTGTGTAGGAGTCTTCTTCTTGAAGGCATGTGTGGCTCTATATGGTTGCGGTCACTGTTTTCTAAAGTACAGTTAAAATCACCACCAACAAATAAAAACTCCTCTGCATCACAAGTTTCTAAAACATTGCATAATTTATCTAAAAAAGCTATTCTTTCCACTGGGGAAGCCGGGGCATACACACAGATAAAAACCATAACATGGTTCTCTAAAAGAGCTCTGACTTTTAACAGTCTGCCAGCTACTACCTCTTCCACGCTGTAAGAGAGAGGTTTAAAAGTCTTTGAAAACAAAATAGCTACTCCTCCACTAACAGAGGTATTGTGGCTTAAAAACAAGGGGCCAGCCCACTCTTGTGTCCAGTCCACTACGTTTTTAGCGTCACTATGGGTTTCCTGTGCAAGTAATACGTCTATTCTTTTTTGTGTCACTAGTTCGTACAGTTCTGCTCTCTTCCTGCAGTCTCTAGCACCGTTAACATTCAGGGATGCGATGTGAATGTCCTGCATGAGCACACAGAAAAGAATAAGCACAGGAAAGGGCGTCTGCGGTCTGTGAGGACCGAGAGAACTATGACGTGTCCTCATCATCATTACTTAACAGGGTGTTGATTTTAGAGACGATCTTCTTTAACCTGTATAACTCTTTGTCCTCGAAACACCCTTCACCCATAAGACGCTTTATGGCAATGTGCAGTTTGTTCAGGTCTGGAAAGTATTTGTTGAT
>NC_080733.1:20194955-20197455 GCF_019097595.1 Hemibagrus wyckioides
CATGACTGCACACCAGTGACCAAAGCAAGGTCCATAAAGACATGGATGAGTGAGTTTGGTGTGGAGGAACTTGACTGTCCTGCACAGAGTCCTGACCTCAACCCCATAGAACACCTTTGGGATGAATTAGAGTGGAGACTGTGAGACAGACCTTCTCGTCCAACATCAGTGCCTGACCTCACGAATGCGCTTCTAGAGGAACGGTCAGAAATTCCCATAAACACACTCCTAAACCTTGTGGAAAGCCTTCCCAGAAGAGTTGAAGCTGCTATAGCTGCAAAAGGCAGGACAACTCCATATTACATTCATGTGCAGATAAAGGCAGATGTCCCAAATGCAGTGTAGATTGTTTGATCAACCTGAACATCACACAGATATGAAGATGATTAATGCTGAAGTTCTCTTCCATTCTCCTTAAACATAAGTGTATGACTGAACCCCCTGCCCCCTGACCTCTCCTATTATCTGACACATGGTGACACTAGAGAACATCCTGATAAAACTCTGAAGGAAGGAGTGTGAGATTCACATGAGTGTGTGTGTGTGTGTGTTTGTGTTGGTACACAATCAAATAAACAAAAAGTATTTGAACTTGGCTGTGCTTCTACATCATCATCATCATCATATTTAAAACACACCCCTTTCATTATCACAAACAATAAGAACAATCTGAAAGGTGAAATTATAAAACACAAACCTAAAAATATTTTAATTGGTTATTTGTAAATATTATAATTAATAAATATTATGTGTATGAAATAAAACATTATGCCCTGAATTCTAATGATTAGTTTTCTCATTTCTGATTTCCTCACTCTATCCATCTTCTGCTCCTGCTACGTCTGAGACTCCGCCTCCTGTGCACTGGAGTCCCGCCCTGGTTCTCTGATTGACAGGTTCTTCTCCTCTTCTGGATCATAGAAGTAAAATTTCCGTAGATACCCGATCAAAGGTCTGAGAGAGAACCACACAACAAATCTTACCTCTGCATCACATGACACACATCAACCAATCAGAACACAGCAATGGATTAAAAGTGTTAATATATCAATATAGAGTAATATACAACTAGAGTGTGTGTGTGTGTGTGTGTGTACCTGGGCAGTGGGAGCTTCTGTGTGTGTGTGTGTGTGTGTACCTGGGCAGTGGGAGCTCCTGTGTGTGTGTGTGTGTGTGTACCTGGGCAGTGGGAGCTCCTGTGTGTGTGTGTGTGTGTACCTGGGCAGTGGGAGCTCCTGTGTGTGTGTGTGTGTGTGTGTGCCTGGGCAGTGGGAGCTCCTCTATGTCTGTGTGTGTGTGTGTGTGTGTGTGTGTGCCTGGGCAGTGGGAGCTCCTCTATGTCTGTGTGTGTGTGTGTGCCTGGGCAGTGGGAGCTCCTCTATGTCTGTGTGTGTGTGTGTGTGTGTGTGTGTGTACCTGGGCAGTGGGAGCTCCTCTATGTCTGTGTGTGTGTGTGTGTGTGTGTACCTGGGCAGTGGGAGCTCCTCTATGTCTGTGTGTGTGTGTGTGCCTGGGCAGTGGGAGCTCCTCTATGTCTGTGTGTGTGTGTGTGTGTGTGTACCTGGGCAGTGGGAGCTCCTCTATGTCTGTGTGTGTGTGTGTGTGTGTACCTGGGCAGTGGGAGCTCCTCTATGTCTGTGTGTGTGTGTGTGTGTGTGTGTACCTGGGCAGTGGGAGCTCCTCTATGTCTGTGTGTGTGTGTGTGTGTGTGTACCTGGGCAGTGGGAGCTCCTCTATGTCTGTGTGTGTGTGTGTGTGTGTACCTGGGCAGTGGGAGCTCCTCTATGTCTGTGTGTGTGTGTGTGTGCCTGGGCAGTGGGAGCTCCTCTATGTCTGTGTGTGTGTGTGTGTGTGTGTACCTGGGCAGTGGGAGCTCCTCTATGTGGTCTATGCGGACGAGTTGTCTGATGCAGAAGCGACAGAGGTGCTGCAGAGACTTCACACTGCTGAACCGAGACACTGGATACAGAAGCTGCACTGGGGTAGGGGGAAGACCTGGGAAACACACGAGAGACAGATATTTACCTCAATTATAATAACGCACAATCATCATCATCATCATTATAATAATAAGAAGAAGAAGAAGAAGAAGAAGAAGAAGAGGTGCAAGCAGCAATTAAGAGGGGCCAAGCACCCAGACTCTGATAGCTTTATACGTTACAAGTGACAGTGCAAATGGTGTTATTTGCTCAAATACCTTAGTAATTGTGCAATGAGCAGCATGAAGGTGAGAATGAAATGGAGTGTGTTGTAATGGTGAGATGTGCAACAGTGAGAGGAACTGAGGAACTGAGCAGACCCTGAATCTAACAGATGAGAGAGTTCTACATGTAACACTGTATATAGCAGACAAACCTTAGAGTAGATCTCCTGCAGCTGTAGAGGAAAACTCATCCATAACTTCAGACACAGGGACTGAAGAGTGATGTGTAGATACACTCATGTGACAGTGGTGGAGAGAGAGAGACAGAGAGAGGTGGAGTGATGGAGAACAGGTGAT
>NC_080733.1:20209955-20217455 GCF_019097595.1 Hemibagrus wyckioides
ACGCACGCACAGGCACACGCACGCACAGGCACACGCACACACAGGCACACAGGCACGCACAGGCACACGCACACGCACACACAGGCACACACACGCGCACACACAGGCACACACACACACGCACACACAGGCATACGCACACACAGGCACGCACAGGCACACGCACACAGGCACACACACACGCAGGCACACGCACACACAGGCACACGCACACACAGGCACACGCACACAGGCACACGCACACAGGCACACGCACACGCACACACAGGCACACGCACACACAGGCACACGCACACACAGGCACACGCACACAGGCACACGCGCACACAGGCACACGCGCACACACAGGCACACACACACACACGCACACACAGGCACACGCACACACAGGCACACGCACACACAGGCACACGCACACACAGGCACACGCACACACAGGCACACACAGGCACACGCACACACAGGCACACGCACACACAGGCACACACAGGCACACGCACACACAGGCACACACACACACACACAGGCACACACAGGCACACGCACACACAGGCACACGCACACACACGCACACACAGGCACACGCACACACAGGCACACGCACACACAGGCACACGCACACACAGGCACACGCACACACAGGCACACACAGGCACACGCACACACAGGCACACGCACACACAGGCACACGCACACACAGGCACACACAGGCACACGCACAAACAGGCACGCACAGGCACACGCACACACAGGCACACACACACACACGCACACACACACACAGGCACGCACAGGCACACGCACACACAGGCACACACACACACACACACACGCACACACAGGCACACACAGGCACACGCACACACAGGCACACGCACGCACAGGCACACACACGCACAGGCACACACACGCACAGGCACACGCACACACAGGCACACACACACACAGGCACACACACACACACAGGCACGCACAGGCACACGCACGCACAGGCACACGCACGCACAGGCACACACACGCACAGGCACACACACGCACAGGCACACGCACACACAGGCACACACACACACAGGCACACACACACACACAGGCACACACAGGCACACGCACACACAGGCACACGCACACACAGGCACACGCACACACAGGCACACGCACACACAGGCACGCACAGGCACACGCACACACAGGCACACACACACACAGGCACACGCACGCACAGGCACACGCACACACAGGCACACGCACACACACGCACGCACAGGCACACGCACACACAGGCACACACACACACAGGCACACACACACACGCACACACAGGCACACGCACACACAGGCACACGCACACACAGGCACACAGGCACACGCACACACAGGCACGCACAGGCACACGCACACACAGGCACACACAGGCACAGGCACACACAGGCACACACACACACGCACACACAGGCACGCACAGGCACACGCACACACAGGCACACACACACACAGGCACACGCACACACAGGCACGCACAGGCACACACAGGCACACGCACACACAGGCACACGCACGCACAGGCACACGCACACACGCACACACAGGCACACGCACACACAGGCACACGCACACACAGGCACACGCACACACAGGCACGCACAGGCACACGCACACACACAGACATGCAAACACAGGCACACGCACACACAGGCACACGCACATACAGGCACACACAGGCACACACACACACACACACACGCACACACAGGCACACACAGGCACACGCACACACAGGCACACGCACGCACAGGCACACACACGCACAGGCACACACACGCACAGGCACACACACGCACAGGCACACACACACACAGGCACACACACACACACAGGCACGCACAGGCACACGCACGCACAGGCACACACAGGCACACACAGGCACACGCACACACAGGCACACGCACACACAGGCACACGCACACACAGGCACACGCACACACAGGCACACACACACACAGGCACACGCACACACAGGCACGCACAGGCACACGCACACACAGGCACACACACACACACAGGCACACACACACACAGGCACACGCACACACAGGCACACGCACACACAGGCACGCACAGGCACACGCACACACAGGCACACGCACACACAGGCACACACACACACAGGCACACGCACACACAGGCACGCACAGGCACACGCACACACAGGCACGCACAGGCACACACAGGCACACACAGGCACACGCACACACAGGCACACACAGGCACAGGCACACACAGGCACACACACACACGCACACACAGGCACGCACAGGCACACGCACACACAGGCACACACACACACAGGCACACGCACACACAGGCACGCACAGGCACACACACGCACACACAGGCACACGCACGCACAGGCACACGCACACACGCACACACAGGCACACGCACACACAGGCACACGCACACACAGGCACACGCACACACAGGCACGCACAGGCACACGCACACACAGGCACACGCACACACAGGCACACACAGGCACACGCACATACAGGCACACACAGGCACACACAGGCACACACACACACGCACACACACACACACAGGCACACGCACACACAGGCACACGCACACAGGCACACGCACACAGGCACACGCACACACAGGCACACGCACACACAGGCACACAGGCACACACGCACACACAGGCACACGCACACACAGGCACACGCACACACAGGCACACACACACACAGGCACACACACACACGCACACACAGGCACACGCACACACAGGCACACGCACACACAGGCACACAGGCACACACGCACACACAGGCACACGCACACACAGGCACACACACACAGGCACACACACACAGGCACACACACACAGGCACACACAGGCATGCACAGGCACACGCACAGGCACACGCACAGGCACACGCACAGGCACACGCACACACAGGCACACACACACACACACAGGCACACACAGGCACACACAGGCACACACGCACAGGCACACGCACACACAGGCACACGCACACACAGGCACACGCGCACACACGCACACACAGGCACACGCACACACAGGCACGCACAGGCACACGCACACACAGGCACGCACACACAGGCACACACAGGCATGCACAGGCACGCACAGACAGGCACACACACACACACACACACGCACACACACGCACACACAGGCGCACACGCACACACAGGCACACGCACACACAGGCACACACACGCGCACACACGCATGCACAGGCACACGCACACACAGGCACACGCACACACAGGCACACACAGGCACACACACACGCACACACACACACGCACACACAGGCACACGCGCACACAGGCACACGCGCACACAGGCACACGCGCACACAGGCACACGCACACACACAGGCACACGCACACACACAGGCACACACAGGCACACGCACACACAGGCACGCACAGGCACACGCACACACAGGCACACACACACACGCACACACAGGCACACACAGGCACACGCACAGGCACACGCACACACAGGCACACACACACACACACAGGCACACACACACACACAGGCACACACACACACAGGCACACACAGGCACACGCACACAGAGGCACGCACAGGCACACGCACACACAGGCAAACGCACGCACAGGCACACGCACGCACAGGCACACGCACGCACAGGCACACACACACGCACACACAGGCACACGCACACAGGCACACGCACACACAGGCACACGCACACACAGGCACACGCACACACAGGCACACGCACACACAGGCACACACACGCACGCACAGGCACACGCACGCACGCACAGGCACACGCACACAAGCACACACAGGCACGCACAGGCACACGCACACACAGGCACACGCACACACAGGCACACGCACGCACAGGCACACGCACGCACAGGCACACGCACGCACAGGCACACGCACGCACAGGCACACGCACGCACAGGCACACGCACACACGCACACACAGGCACACACACACAGGCACACACAGGCACGCACAGGAACACGCACACACAGGCACACGCACACACAGGCACGCGCAGGCACATGCACGCGCAGGCACACGCACGCGCAGGCACGCACAGGCACACGCACACACAGGCACACGCACACACACAGGCACACACACAGGCACATGCACACACAGGCACACACAGGCACACGCACACACAGGCACACACACACACGCACACACACACACGCACACACAGGCACACGCGCACACAGGCACACGCACACACACAGGCACACGCACACACACGCACGCACACACAGGCACACGCACACACAGGCACGCACAGGCACACGCACACACAGGCACACACACACACGCACACACAGGCACACGCACAGGCACACGCACACACAGGCACACACACACACACAGGCACACACACACACACACAGGCACACACACACACAGGCACACACAGGCACACGCACACAGAGGCACGCACAGGCACACGCACACACAGGCACACGCACACACAGGCACACGCACACACAGGCAAACGCACGCACAGGCACACGCACGCACAGGCACACGCACGCACAGGCACACACACACGCACACACAGGCACACGCACACAGGCACACGCACACACAGGCACACGCACACACAGGCACACGCACACACAGGCACACACACGCACACACAGGCACGCACAGGCACACGCACGCACGCACAGGCACACGCACACAAGCACACACAGGCACGCACAGGCACACGCACACACAGGCACACGCACACACAGGCACACGCACACACACAGGCACACGCACGCACAGGCACACGCACGCACAGGCACACGCACGCACAGGCACACGCACACACAGGCACACGCACACACAGGCACACGCACACACAGGCACACACAGGCACGCACAGGAACACGCACACACAGGCACACGCACACACAGGCACGCGCAGGCACACGCACGCGCAGGCACGCACAGGCACACGCACACACAGGCACACGCACACACAGGCACACGCACACACAGGCACGCACAGGCACACGCACGCGCAGGCACACGCACGCGCAGGCACGCACAGGCACACGCACGCACAGGCACACGCACACACAGGCACACGCACACACAGGCACGCACAGGAACACGCAAGCACAGGCACACGCACGCACAGGCACACGCACGCACAGGCACACGCACACACAGGCACGCACAGGCACACGCACACACACGCACACAGAGGCACACGCACACACAGGCACACACAGGCACAGGCACACGCACACACACGCACGCACACACAGGCACACACAGGCACACGCACACACAGGCACGCACAGGCACACGCACGCACAGGCACACGCACACACAGGCACACGCACACACAGGCACACGCACACACACGCACACACAGGCACGCGCACACACAGGCACACACAGGCACAGGCACACGCACACACACGCACACACAGGCACACGCACACACACACAGGCACAGGCACACGCACACACATGCACACAGAGGCACACGCACACACAGGCACACACAGGCACAGGCACACACAGGCACACGCACACACAGACACACGCACACACAGGCACACGTACGCACACGCACACACAGGCACACGTACACACAGGCACACACAGGCACGCGCACACACAGGCACACACAGGCACAGGCACACGCACACGCACGCACACACAGGCACACGCACGCACAGGCACACGCACACACAGACACACGCACACACAGACACACGCACACACAGGCACACGTACACACACGCACACACAGGCACACGTACACACAGGCACACGTACACACACGCACGCACAGGCACACGCACAGACAGGCACACGCACACACAGGCACACGCACACACAGGCACACACGCACAGGCACACGCACACACAGGCACACGCACACACAGGCACACGCACACACAGGCACACACAGGCGCACACGCACACACAGGCACACGCACACACAGGCACACACACGCGCACACACGCACACACAGGCACACGCACACACAGGCACACACAGGCACACACAGGCACACGCACACACAGGCACACACACGCACACACAGGCACACGCACACACAGGCACACGCACACACAGGCACACGTACACACAGGCACGCACAGGCACACGCACACACAGGCACACGCACACACAGGCACGCACAGGCACACGCACACACAGGCAAGCACAGGCACACGCACACAGGCACACACACACAGGGGCACACACACAGGGGCACACACACAGGGGCACACACACAGGGGCACACACACACACAGGCGCACACAGGCACACACACAAACGCACACACAGACGCACACACACACAGGCACGCACAGGCACACAGACAGACACACGCACACAGGCACACACACACACAGGCACGCACACACACACAGGCACACACACAGGCACGCACACAGGCACGCACACAGGCACGCACACACACACACACAGAGGCACGCACACACACACAGGCACACACACAGGCACGCACACACACACACACAGAGGCACGCACACACACAGAGGCACGCACACACACAGAGGCACGCACACACACAGAGGCACGCACACACACACACACACACACACAGCCACGCACACACAGGCACACACAGGCACGCACACACACAGGCACGCACACACACAGGCACGCACACACACACACAGAGGCACGCACACACACACACACAGAGGCACGCACACACACAGAGGCACGCACACACACACAGGCACGCACACACACACAGGCACGCACGCACACACACAGAGGCACGCACACACACACAGAGGCACGCACACACACACAGAGGCATGCACACACACACAGAGGCATGCACACACACACAGAGGCATGCACACACACACAGAGGCATGCACACACACACAGGCACGCACACACACACACAGAGGCACGCACACACACACACAGAGGCACGCACACACACACACAGAGGCACGCACACACACACACAGAGGCACGCACACACACACACAGAGGCACGCACACACACACACAGAGGCACGCACACACACACACAGAGGCACGCACACACACACAGAGGCACGCACACACACACACAGAGGCACGCACACACACACACACAGAGGCACGCACACACACACAGAGGCACGCACACACACACAGAGGCACGCACACACACAGAGGCACGCACACACACAGAGGCACGCACACACACAGAGGCACGCACACACACAGAGGCACGCACACACACACACACACACACACACACAGCCACGCACACACAGGCACACACAGGCACGCACACACACAGGCACGCACACACACACACAGAGGCACGCACACACACACACACAGAGGCACGCACACACACACAGGCACGCACACACACACAGGCACGCACGCACACACACAGAGGCATGCACACACACACAGAGGCATGCACACACACACAGGCACGCACACAC
>NC_080733.1:20219955-20262455 GCF_019097595.1 Hemibagrus wyckioides
GATAGGGATTAGTCGAGATTCGGATATTCACAGCTCAACATGTGAGAACAGAGATTTTAAAGCAGGGACAGTTAAAGAGGGGCGTGTCCTGACCTGGAGGTGTCCAGATCACCGGGGCCGAACACTTCGACCAGGCTTCCTCCGGACGAAGTGGACGAAGCGAGGGACGGCCTCTTGTCGGTCAGGTGACCTCCGGCAGTGCTACCGGTGCTTTTAGTGCGGAACAGTTTACTCAGACACACCTTGAGAGAACCCTTCCTGGACTTCCCCCTGTCCTTCTCCCTCTCCCCGCTCCCCCCGCCGCCGCAGGCCGAGAGCCGCAGGGCCGAGCCTACGTGTTTCGGAGTGGGCGGGCGACTCGGGGGAGCCGAGGGGCTGGCGGCATCCTGACGGCAGGGGTCAGAGGTCAGCTGGCGCATCAGACCACTCAGAGACGCGGAGTCGCTCAGAGTCTGAGCAAAACTCGTCTGATCTTTCTCCCCCTTGTGTCCCACTTGGCTGGTACCCAGACCCTCCAGCACCAGCAGGGCATCGCTGGTCTCACTCGGGTCCTCTCCGGGCTGATAGGACGAAAGAGACGTGTCTGTGTGCTCCTTTCTCGTCGTGTCCGAGCTCGGTCCGATCTCACCCAGCTGCCGAGCCAGGTTCAGGACAGGATCCAGGGTGGAGGTTCCAGTCCCGGGTTTGAGGGAGTCGTTGGGAGCGAAGTGACCAGATTTGTCCACTATAGAATGCTCCTTCATGTGCGCGTGTCTGTGACAGAGTCCTTCCTGAAGTTCCTGAGGTTCCTCACCGGTACTGAGCCTGAGCACAGGGATCCACTGACATGTCTGTGTGTCCGCGCTGTAGTTGGGCTCCTCTCTTCCTCCTCCTCCTCCTGTGCTCTTCTCCGGTCTCTGGTGAGCGGACAGCACCTCCTCACGGTCCGGCTCCAGGTCATCATACTCGGCTGCAGAAACCAAGCGCATGAGCACGAAGTCTGGACTCCGGTCCTGCGCGTTCACGTTAACGTTACTCATCATTATTCCCAGCGTGCTTTCACATCTCCATCACCTCTCTCTCTCTCTCTCTCCTTCTTCACCTCTGTCTGTGATATAAACACCTCAGCGACAGAAAGCGGAAGTCATTTTCAGCAGATTTTTTTGTCGCAGATTCTCTCCTTTATTAGCGCAGATGCTAGCTGACGGTTCCGCCTCCTCCTCTGAGACATTCATGTAAATATTTAGCTCATACCCCGAACCCCGCGCTCTTCCTCCATCCACAGGACACAAAATAAACCGTTATAAAACAAACCCCACCCGCCGCTCCTCGTGAAGGGCGCTGCCGCTTTAAGGTAGCTGCCGATGCTAACTAACAGAGCTCGCGCTGTCTCAGGCTCCACCGCTGGCTTGGTTTACGGAAGTGCGAAAAGTGAGCGATGACGTCAACACGCAGCTACGTAACCACCAGGAAGTAAAATATCACAACTGAAGAACGGGACCGTTTGTGAAACTCTGGAACATTTAGAAGGTTTAACATCTCTTCCTTGGCCGTTTAACGATATAACTGCATTACCATAACATTTACAGTGTAATTAAAAGGAGAGAATTCAGATTTGTAGTTTATACTGTAAACTACATTTCCGGGAACGTGACGGAGAAAAGGCATTGACCAATCCGAGCCCTGAGCTTCATCCGGAGATTCTGCTGTACACGAGCCGAGCCTTCACCCTGATCCATTAAACCGCTTCATCCTGATCCATTAAACCGCTTCACCCTGATCCATTAAACCGCTTCATCGCTTCACCCTGATCCATTAAACCGCTTCATCCTGATCCATTAAACCGCTTCACCCTGATCCATTAAACCGCTTCATCGCTTCACCCTGATCCATTAAACCGCTTCATCCTGATCCATTAAACCGCTTCATCACTTCACCCTGATCCATTAAACCGCTTCATCACTTCACCCTGATCCATTAAACCGCTTCACCCTGATCCATTAAACCGCTTCATTACTTCACCCTGATCCATTAAACCGCTTCATCCTGATCCATTAAACCGCTTCATCGCTTCACCCTGATCCATTAAACCGCTTCATCGCTTCACCCTGATCCATTAAACCGCTTCATCGCTTCACCCTGATCCATTAAACCGCTTCATCGCTTCACCCTGATCCATTAAACCGCTTCATCAGTTCACCCTGATCCATTAAACTGCTTCATCACTTCACCCTGATCCATTAAACCGCTTCATCACTTCACCCTGATCCATTAAACCGCTTCATCCTGATCCATTAAACCGCTTCATCCTGATCCATTAAACCGCTTCATCATGATCCATTAAACCGCTTCATCCTGATCCATTAAACCGCTTCATTACTTCACCCTGATCCATTAAACCGTTTCATCACTTCACCCTGATCCATTAAACCGCTTCACCCTGATCCATTAAACCGCTTCATTACTTCACTCTGATCCATTAAACCGCTTCATCACTTCACCCTGATCTATTAAACTGCTTCATCACTTCACCCTGATCCATTAAACCGCTTCATTACTTCACCCTGATCCATTAAACCGCTTCATCACTTCACCCTGATCCATTAAACCGCTTCACCCTGATCCATTAAACCGCTTCACCCTGATCCATTAAACCGCTTCATCACTTCACCCTGATCCATTAAACCGCTTCATCACTTCATCCTGATCCATTAAACCGCTTCATCCTGATCCATTAAACCGCTTCATCCTGATCCATTAAACCGCTTCATCGCTTCACCCTGATCCATTAAACCGCTTCATCGCTTCACCCTGATCCATTAAACCGCTTCATCGCTTCACCCTGATCCATTAAACCGCTTCATCGCTTCACCCTGATCCATTAAACTGCTTCATCGCTTCACCCTGATCCATTAAACCGCTTCATCCTGATCCATTAAACCGCTTCATCGCTTCACCCTGATCCATTAAACCGCTTCATCGCTTCACCCTGATCCATTAAACCGCTTCATCGCTTCACCCTGATCCATTAAACCGCTTCATCCTGATCCATTAAACCGCTTCATCGCTTCACCCTTATCCATTAAACCGCTTCATCGCTTCACCCTGATCCATTAAACCGCTTCATCGCTTCACCCTGATCCATTAAACCGCTTCACCCTGATCCATTAAACCGCTTCACCCTGATCCATTAAACCGCTTCATCCTGATCCATTAAACCGCTTCATCGCTTCACCCTGATCCATTAAACCGCTTCATCCTGATCCATTAAACCGCTTCATCGCTTCACCCTGATCCATTAAACCGCTTCATCCTGATCCATTAAACCGCTTCATCGCTTCACCCTGATCCATTAAACCGCTTCATCCTGATCCATTAAACCGCTTCATCGCTTCACCCTGATCCATTAAACCGCTTCATTGCTTCACCCTGATCCATTAAACCGCTTCATCGCTTCACCCTGATCCATTAAACCGCTTCATCGCTTCACCCTGATCCATTAAACCGCTTCATCCTGATCCATTAAACCGCTTCATCGCTTCACCCTGATCCATTAAACCGCTTCATCGCTTCATCCTGATCCATTAAACCGCTTCATCGATTCACCCTGATCCATTAAACCGCTTCACCCTGATCCATTAAACCGCTTCATCCTGATCCATTAAACCGCTTCATCCTGATCCATTAAACCGCTTCATCCTGATCCATTAAACCGCTTCATTACTTCACCCTGATCCATTAAACCGCTTCATCGCTTCACCCTGATCCATTAAACCGCTTCATCGCTTCACCCTGATCCATTAAACCGCTTCATCGCTTCACCCTGATCCATTAAACCGCTTCATCACTTCACCCTGATCCATTAAACTGCTTCATCACTTCACCCTGATCCATTAAACCATTTCATCACTTCACCCTGATCCATTAAACCGCTTCACCCTGATCCATTAAACCGCTTCATCACTTCACCCTGATCCATTAAACCGCTTCACCCTGATCCATTAAACCGCTTCATTACTTCACCCTGATCCATTAAACCGCTTCATCACTTCACCCTGATCTATTAAACCGCTTCACCCTGATCCATTAAACCGCTTCATCACTTCACCCTGATCCATTAAACCGCTTCACCCTGATCCATTAAACCGCTTCATTACTTCACCCTGATCCATTAAACCGCTTCATCACTTCACCCTGATCCATTAAACCGCTTCACCCTGATCCATTAAACCGCTTCACCCTGATCCATTAAACCGCTTCACCCTGATCCATTAAACCGCTTCATCACTTCACCCTGATCCATTAAACCGCTTCACCCTGATCCATTAAACCGCTTCATTACTTCACCCTGATCCATTAAACCGCTTCATCACTTCACCCTGATCCATTAAACCGCTTCACCCTGATCCATTAAACCGCTTCATTACTTCACCCTGATCCATTAAACCGCTTCATCACTTCACCCTGATCCATTAAACCGCTTCATCCTGATCCATTAAACCGCTTCACCCTGATCCATTAAACCGCTTCATCACTTCACCCTGATCCATTAAACCGCTTCATCACTTCATCCTGATCCATTAAACCGCTTCATCCTGATCCATTAAACCGCTTCATCCTGATCCATTAAACCGCTTCATCCTGATCCATTAAACCGCTTCATCACTTCACCCTGATCCATTAAACCGCTTCATCCCTTCACCCTGATCCATTAAACCGCTTCATCGCTTCACCCTGATCCATTAAACCGCTTCATCACTTCACCCTGATCCATTAAACCGCTTCACCCTGATCCATTAAACCGCTTCACCCTGATCCATTAAACCGCTTCATCCTGATCCATTAAACCGCTTCATCCTGATCCATTAAACCGCTTCACCCTGATCCATTAAACCGCTTCATCGCTTCACCCTGATCCATTAAACCGCTTCATCGCTTCACCCTGATCCATTAAACCGCTTCACCCTGATCCATTAAACCGCTTCATCCTGATCCATTAAACCGCTTCATCGCTTCACCCTGATCCATTAAACCGCTTCATCGCTTCACCCTGATCCATTAAACCGCTTCATCACTTCACCCTGATCCATTAGACCGCTTCACCCTGATCCATTAAACCGCTTCACCCTGATCCATTAAACCGCTTCATCACTTCACCCTGATCCATTAAACCGCTTCATCACTTCATCCTGATCCATTAAACCGCTTCATCCTGATCCATTAAACCGCTTCATCGCTTCACCCTGATCCATTAAACCGCTTCATCGCTTCACCCTGATCCATTAAACCGCTTCACCCTGATCCATTAAACCGCTTCATCACTTCACCCTGATCCATTAAACCGCTTCACCCTGATCCATTAAACCGCTTCATTACTTCACCCTGATCCATTAAACCGCTTCATCACTTCACCCTGATCCATTAAACCGCTTCACCCTGATCCATTAAACCGCTTCACCCTGATCCATTAAACCGCTTCATCACTTCACCCTGATCCATTAAACCGCTTCATCACTTCATCCTGATCCATTAAACCGCTTCATCCTGATCCATTAAACCGCTTCACCCTGATCCATTAAACCGCTTCACCCTGATCCATTAAACCGCTTCATCGCTTCACCCTGATCCATTAAACCGCTTCATCGCTTCACCCTGATCCATTAAACCGCTTCATCGCTTCACCCTGATCCATTAAACCGCTTCATCGCTTCACCCTGATCCATTAAACCGCTTCATCGCTTCACCCTGATCCATTAAACCGCTTCATCGCTTCACCCTGATCCATTAAACCGCTTCACCCTGATCCATTAAACCGCTTCACCCTGATCCATTAAACCGCTTCACCCTGATCCATTAAACCGCTTCACCCTGATCCATTAAACCGCTTCATCACTTCACCCTGATCCATTAAACCGCTTCATCACTTCATCCTGATCCATTAAACCGCTTCATCCTGATCCATTAACCGCTTCACCCTGATCCATTAAACCGCTTCATCGCTTCACCCTGATCCATTAAACCGCTTCATCGCTTCATCCTGATCCATTAAACCGCTTCATCGATTCACCCTGATCCATTAAACCGCTTCACCCTGATCCATTAAACCGCTTCATCCTGATCCATTAAACCGCTTCATCCTGATCCATTAAACCGCTTCATCCTGATCCATTAAACCGCTTCATCCTGATCCATTAAACCGCTTCATTACTTCACCCTGATCCATTAAACCGCTTCATCGCTTCACCCTGATCCATTAAACCGCTTCATCGCTTCACCCTGATCCATTAAACCGCTTCATCGCTTCACCCTGATCCATTAAACCGCTTCATCACTTCACCCTGATCCATTAAACCGCTTCACCCTGATCCATTAAACCGCTTCACCCTGATCCATTAAACCGCTTCACCCTGATCCATTAAACCGCTTCATCACTTCACCCTGATCCATTAAACCGCTTCACCCTGATCCATTAAACCGCTTCATTACTTCACCCTGATCCATTAAACCGCTTCATCACTTCACCCTGATCCATTAAACCGCTTCACCCTGATCCATTAAACCGCTTCATTACTTCACCCTGATCCATTAAACCGCTTCATCACTTCACCCTGATCCATTAAACCGCTTCATCCTGATCCATTAAACCGCTTCACCCTGATCCATTAAACCGCTTCATCACTTCACCCTGATCCATTAAACCGCTTCATCCTGATCCATTAAACCGCTTCATCCTGATCCATTAAACCGCTTCATCCTGATCCATTAAACCGCTTCATCCTGATCCATTAAACCGCTTCATCCTGATCCATTAAACCGCTTCATCCCTTCACCCTGATCCATTAAACCGCTTCATCCCTTCACCCTGATCCATTAAACCGCTTCATCCCTTCACCCTGATCCATTAAACCGCTTCATCACTTCACCCTGATCCATTAAACCGCTTCACCCTGATCCATTAAACCGCTTCACCCTGATCCATTAAACCGCTTCATCACTTCACCCTGATCCATTAAACCGCTTCACCCTGATCCATTAAACCGCTTCATTACTTCACCCTGATCCATTAAACCGCTTCATCACTTCACCCTGATCTATTAAACCGCTTCACCCTGATCCATTAAACCGCTTCATCACTTCACCCTGATCCATTAAACCGCTTCACCCTGATCCATTAAACCGCTTCATTACTTCACCCTGATCCATTAAACCGCTTCATCACTTCACCCTGATCCATTAAACCGCTTCACCCTGATCCATTAAACCGCTTCACCCTGATCCATTAAACCGCTTCACCCTGATCCATTAAACCGCTTCATCACTTCACCCTGATCCATTAAACCGCTTCACCCTGATCCATTAAACCGCTTCATTACTTCACCCTGATCCATTAAACCGCTTCATCACTTCACCCTGATCCATTAAACCGCTTCACCCTGATCCATTAAACCGCTTCATTACTTCACCCTGATCCATTAAACCGCTTCATCACTTCACCCTGATCCATTAAACCGCTTCATCCTGATCCATTAAACCGCTTCACCCTGATCCATTAAACCGCTTCATCACTTCACCCTGATCCATTAAACCGCTTCATCACTTCATCCTGATCCATTAAACCGCTTCATCCTGATCCATTAAACCGCTTCATCCTGATCCATTAAACCGCTTCATCCTGATCCATTAAACCGCTTCATCACTTCACCCTGATCCATTAAACCGCTTCATCCCTTCACCCTGATCCATTAAACCGCTTCATCGCTTCACCCTGATCCATTAAACCGCTTCATCACTTCACCCTGATCCATTAAACCGCTTCACCCTGATCCATTAAACCGCTTCATCCTGATCCATTAAACCGCTTCATCCTGATCCATTAAACCGCTTCATCCTGATCCATTAAACCGCTTCATCACTTCACCCTGATCCATTAAACCGCTTCATCCCTTCACCCTGATCCATTAAACCGCTTCATCGCTTCACCCTGATCCATTAAACCGCTTCATCGCTTCACCCTGATCCATTAAACCGCTTCACCCTGATCCATTAAACCGCTTCATCCTGATCCATTAAACCGCTTCATCGCTTCACCCTGATCCATTAAACCGCTTCATCGCTTCACCCTGATCCATTAAACCGCTTCATCACTTCACCCTGATCCATTAGACCGCTTCACCCTGATCCATTAGACCGCTTCACCCTGATCCATTAAACCGCTTCACCCTGATCCATTAAACCGCTTCATCACTTCACCCTGATCCATTAAACCGCTTCATCACTTCATCCTGATCCATTAAACCGCTTCATCCTGATCCATTAAACCGCTTCATCGCTTCACCCTGATCCATTAAACCGCTTCATCGCTTCACCCTGATCCATTAAACCGCTTCACCCTGATCCATTAAACCGCTTCATCACTTCACCCTGATCCATTAAACCGCTTCATCACTTCACCCTGATCCATTAAACCGCTTCACCCTGATCCATTAAACCGCTTCACCCTGATCCATTAAACCGCTTCACCCTGATCCATTAAACCGCTTCATCCTGATCCATTAAACCGCTTCATCACTTCATCCTGATCCATTAAACCGCTTCATCCCTTCACCCTGATCCATTAAACCGCTTCATCGCTTCACCCTGATCCATTAAACCGCTTCATCGCTTCACCCTGATCCATTAAACCGCTTCATCGCTTCACCCTGATCCATTAAACCGCTTCATCGCTTCACCCTGATCCATTAAACCGCTTCATCGCTTCACCCTGATCCATTAAACCGCTTCATCGCTTCACCCTGATCCATTAAACCGCTTCACCCTGATCCATTAAACCGCTTCATCACTTCACCCTGATCCATTAAACCGCTTCACCCTGATCCATTAAACCGCTTCACCCTGATCCATTAAACCGCTTCATCACTTCACCCTGATCCATTAAACCGCTTCATCACTTCATCCTGATCCATTAAACCGCTTCATCCTGATCCATTAACCGCTTCATCGCTTCACCCTGATCCATTAAACCGCTTCATCGCTTCACCCTGATCCATTAAACCGCTTCACCCTGATCCATTAAACCGCTTCACCCTGATCCATTAAACCGCTTCACCCTGATCCATTAAACCGCTTCACCCTGATCCATTAAACCGCTTCATCCTGATCCATTAAACCGCTTCATTACTTCACCCTGATCCATTAAACCGCTTCATCGCTTCACCCTGATCCATTAAACCGCTTCACCGCTTCACCCTGATCCATTAAACCGCTTCATCGCTTCACCCTGATCCATTAAACCGCTTCATCGCTTCACCCTGATCCATTAAACCGCTTCATCCTGATCCATTAAACCGCTTCATCGATTCACCCTGATCCATTAAACCGCTTCATCGCTTCACCCTGATCCATTAAACCGCTTCATCGCTTCACCCTGATCCATTAAACCGCTTCATCGCTTCACCCTGATCCATTAAACCGCTTCATCCTGATCCATTAAACCGCTTCACCCTGATCCATTAAACCGCTTCACCCTGATCCATTAAACCGCTTCATTACTTCACCCTGATCCATTAAACCGCTTCATCGCTTCACCCTGATCCATTAAACCGCTTCATTACTTCACCCTGATCCATTAAACCGCTTCATCGCTTCATCCTGATCCATTAAACCGCTTCATCCTGATCCATTAAACCGCTTCACCCTGATCCATTAAACCGCTTCATCCTGATCCATTAAACCGCTTCACCCTGATCCATTAAACCGCTTCATCGCTTCACCCTGATCCATTAAACCGCTTCATCGCTTCACCCTGATCCATTAAACCGCTTCATCGCTTCACCCTGATCCATTAAACCGCTTCATCGCTTCACCCTGATCCATTAAACCGCTTCATCGCTTCACCCTGATCCATTAAACCGCTTCATCGCTTCACCCTGATCCATTAAACCGCTTCATCGCTTCACCCTGATCCATTAAACCGCTTCATCGCTTCACCCTGATCCATTAAACCGCTTCATCACTTCACCCTGATCCATTAGACCGCTTCACCCTGATCCATTAGACCGCTTCACCCTGATCCATTAAACCGCTTCACCCTGATCCATTAAACCGCTTCATCACTTCACCCTGATCCATTAAACCGCTTCATCACTTCATCCTGATCCATTAAACCGCTTCATCCTGATCCATTAAACCGCTTCATCGCTTCACCCTGATCCATTAAACCGCTTCATCGCTTCACCCTGATCCATTAAACCGCTTCACCCTGATCCATTAAACCGCTTCATCACTTCACCCTGATCCATTAAACCGCTTCATTACTTCACCCTGATCCATTAAACCGCTTCATCACTTCACCCTGATCCATTAAACCGCTTCACCCTGATCCATTAAACCGCTTCACCCTGATCCATTAAACCGCTTCACCCTGATCCATTAAACCGCTTCATCACTTCACCCTGATCCATTAAACCGCTTCATCACTTCATCCTGATCCATTAAACCGCTTCATCCTGATCCATTAAACCGCTTCACCCTGATCCATTAAACCGCTTCATCGCTTCACCCTGATCCATTAAACCGCTTCATCGCTTCACCCTGATCCATTAAACCGCTTCATCGCTTCACCCTGATCCATTAAACCGCTTCACCCTGATCCATTAAACCGCTTCATCACTTCACCCTGATCCATTAAACCGCTTCACCCTGATCCATTAAACCGCTTCACCCTGATCCATTAAACCGCTTCACCCTGATCCATTAAACCGCTTCATCACTTCACCCTGATCCATTAAACCGCTTCATCACTTCATCCTGATCCATTAAACCGCTTCATCCTGATCCATTAACCGCTTCATCGCTTCACCCTGATCCATTAAACCGCTTCATCGCTTCACCCTGATCCATTAAACCGCTTCACCCTGATCCATTAAACCGCTTCACCCTGATCCATTAAACCGCTTCACCCTGATCCATTAAACCGCTTCACCCTGATCCATTAAACCGCTTCACCCTGATCCATTAAACCGCTTCACCCTGATCCATTAAACCGCTTCATCCTGATCCATTAAACCGCTTCATCGCTTCACCCTGATCCATTAAACCGCTTCATCGCTTCACCCTGATCCATTAAACCGCTTCACCGCTTCACCCTGATCCATTAAACCGCTTCATCGCTTCACCCTGATCCATTAAACCGCTTCATCGCTTCACCCTGATCCATTAAACCGCTTCATCCTGATCCATTAAACCGCTTCATCGATTCACCCTGATCCATTAAACCGCTTCATCGCTTCACCCTGATCCATTAAACCGCTTCATCGCTTCACCCTGATCCATTAAACCGCTTCATCGCTTCACCCTGATCCATTAAACCGCTTCATCCTGATCCATTAAACCGCTTCACCCTGATCCATTAAACCGCTTCACCCTGATCCATTAAACCGCTTCATTACTTCACCCTGATCCATTAAACCGCTTCATCGCTTCACCCTGATCCATTAAACCGCTTCATTACTTCACCCTGATCCATTAAACCGCTTCATCGCTTCATCCTGATCCATTAAACCGCTTCATCCTGATCCATTAAACCGCTTCACCCTGATCCATTAAACCGCTTCATCCTGATCCATTAAACCGCTTCACCCTGATCCATTAAACCGCTTCATCGCTTCACCCTGATCCATTAAACCGCTTCATCGCTTCACCCTGATCCATTAAACCGCTTCATCGCTTCACCCTGATCCATTAAACCGCTTCATCGCTTCACCCTGATCCATTAAACCGCTTCATCGCTTCACCCTGATCCATTAAACCGCTTCATCGCTTCACCCTGATCCATTAAACCGCTTCATCGCTTCACCCTGATCCATTAAACCGCTTCATCGCTTCACCCTGATCCATTAAACCGCTTCATCCTGAGTGGATTTCAGCTTGATCACGTGTTTAAGCCTCTTCCTCACGTGTTGATGTATATTGTTATATATTCTTTATAAACTAAAATAAATGACATACTGCACTAAATTAACAAGAATTCCAGATGATAAATTAAGGCGTGTCGTGCGTGCATGCTTGAAAATATTTTGTCGATAGTTCCAAAGCATCAGTGTAAAGTCTGAGGTCGGAGATGAAGTTTTATTTCGTTTAAGTGATGAAACATTTCAAATGAACATGCAGTATCTAGGAGTACAGAATTATAGCAGCTCTAAAATTTCTTTAAGCACAATGTTTATTAGATTTATTAGAATTCGAATTTAACAATAAAACTGATTGTAATGTAGCCTCAGTCACACACCTCTTCCCTCACGAAAAGAGATTATTCCAGACGCACAAACAATGAGCGCCCCAACACTACTGTGACCACTGTGTGAATTATTCTGGTCAATCAGGTTAAAAGCAGCACTTTTAAAAACAGGGTCTCTGAGGATACACAGGCAGGAACCACACACCGCTGATGAATTATTTCCCATCCTGGAGTTTTATCTTAGAAACGATCGGGATCAGTCGTAATGTCACCAAATCCACATAAACAGCTCCTTTTTTAAAAAACACACAGTAACTCTCTGAAACAGCTTGTATCCTCTCCAAACCTTTCTAAACTACCTTACTGCCGTTTCAACCCAACGTGTGACTTTCAGTAACCTCTAGACATGAAGCCCTTCACAGCTTCCCTTATTGTGAACAATATTGTGGGAACAGAGACAGAGAGGGAAATAACCAGAAAAGAAGAAAACATGAAAAAGAAAAAAGGAAATTACACAACTTCAATTCTACGGGGGGGGGGGATCCTCAGTGATGGCAGATGCTGTAAAGGATAAAAGTTAGAAATTGTCCAGAATGTTTTTCCCCACTTTAATCCAAATTTAGTTGATTAGTGAACTGACTGATGTTAACAGGTCAGTGAATCTTCTAGTCAGAAGGTTTATTTGTTGTTCAGCATCGCTCACTGAGACCTATAAACATGGACTGAAGGACATAGAGGGGGTGTGGCCTAAAGGCGGAGACTATCTTAATGATCTGCAAAACATGATTAAAGGCACGATTTACAGATCTGGTGGTTTAAACTCGTCATATCGGTGTAGAGAGCACAAAGAAATGAAGGTGAAGTACGACAAGCGATAAGGGGAATGTTTGATATCATTTTATTGTGGGTTCTTTCAGAGCAATGGAAAAATATAACCTTATACAAACATCTGATTTCTCTCTCATTTATTTATTCATCCATATTTTTAAACAAGCTCGGAAGTCTCCCTTTACCAAACTAAGTGCATCAGAAAAGCTAAACTGGGGCCAAAAACCGAGCACCGAGTCCTAGAGCTCAATTTGACTGGACGTCGCAGGTGAACACTTCTATCCTTCTACGTGGCGACGCCTAAAACCACAAGATAATTTGAAGCCTTGTTATTTCAAATGATTCTCTTCACTTTATTTTTGGCACTTTTTCTTTTTCCTGCAGTTATATTTTCCTCCATGTCAAGAGACTTTAAAAGTGTAAATTAGGTGCTTTCACTTCGAGTCGTCGATCCCTTCGTGTACATCCCACAAGTGCTCAAAACAAGCCAGAAACCTTGATTCCCTCTCAGCCAAGCAGACCCAAGAGAAAAGCGTGGAACTCAGAGCCCACCATGATGACAGGGTGGAGTGGGGGAATCGAGGAGGGAAAAAGAAAGAGGAGAGAAGACGACAAAAAAAAAAAAAAAAAAAAAAAAAAAAACCACAAATGTAATGAAAAGTTAAAACAAAGTGAACAGTGATTACAGGGAAGAGCAGACGGGTTCTTTTAAACTGCTATTTAAAAAAAAAAGGAAAAAAAAAAGAAAGCCAATCGTCTCCCTCTTGTAATTATACGCAGAAATACAGCGTTAAGAGCTATGTTTATTTCTCATTAGCTGAAAGAACATAAAGGGGCAGGGCCAGGGGTGAGAAGGGGGCAGGGTAGAGACAGCAAAACCCCCCCTCTCACTCACGCTCACACACTCAGTCGGCCATCTTGGACTCCAGCAGTCATGTTTGTTTGATGACGTTCGATCCACTCCCCAGATCCTCATCAAGTTAGAAACTCATAGTGCTTATACGTGAAGGAGAAAGTAAAACAAAAAACAAAACAAAACAAAAAAAAATAGGTGGGAGGGGCTTCACAGATCCACTGAATGAGTGAAGTAGTCCATTTTTGGGGTAGCTCCACCCCCTCCCTCCTACCTCAGTTGATTATTCACGGTTTATAGTAAGAGCCTACTACAGAGGAGCTAGAAAGCTAATCCAGTTCGTGTTTGTCCGTATCGAGTCCACAGGTGAAGGAGAAAAGAAGCTCAGGGAGTTGAGAGGGGGAGGAGTGTCAGGGTTCAGGGTGGAGGGATATATAGGGGAGAAGGGGAAAGGGGGCGGGGGCTGCCGTTTTTATTTATTGATCAGCCTTCTTCCTTTTTCGACTGCTGGAATCTTCACTCAGAAGGTGGTGTGATCTCATTCGTCACGCTCACTCGTTCACTCGCTCGCTCACTCACTCTCAGACACTCAGCTCAGCGCACACACACACTTCTGCTCCCATTCGCGCGTGCCATAAACACACAACTCCACTCGGCCGCTTCTCTCACGGTGTGTTAATGTTCCCCTCGGCGATGATGGATCTGAATCGGAACAAGGAAAGGGGGTGTAAATACTTTTGAGCATGCATCGTTTTACAGAAGAGAACACTGGTGATACATCAATACAGGAAGTAGTCATTTGTTCCCATTTGTCTACATTTAACAGCAATGTTATCTTCAGGCATCACGTCACAGAAGATATTTACCAACGTAAAGAGACATTCCGAGATGTTTGTGGTTGTTTACGATGTGTGAATGTTTATTCTTCTTGTCGTTGGTAATGTAGGAGTGCTGCTCACTCACCAGGCCTGACTCTTGAGCTTGCGGAGCTCCTTGGTGGCCCACGTGGCGAGAGTTTTTGTTTTGGTGGTTTTGGATCGTCGTCCCTCTGTGAGCAAGTCGTTAATCTGAGGACGAACCTCCACCAGCTTCATCACATCCTTTCCAAATGTTGTGCACAGGTCACTGGACACACAGCAACATATTTAAACTGACAATCTGTGGGGCAAAGGTCAATCTAAAGGGTACAAATGAAATCAATTTAGGAGAAAGGAAGACTGCAAAAAAGGAGGAGGGGGTGGAGGGAAGTGCATGTGTGGGGTCAGACTGGAAAATAAAAATAAATCAATCAATGTGGGGAATAATCTGAAAACGCTTTGTAAAGGAGATTAAAAGTGCATGGTCATGGAGACTAAAAACACATCCTTTCCATTACACTGGAGTCAGCTCAAAAGGACAGTGCACTACGTAGTGTACGGCTGTGTGGTTTGGGACACGGCCCAAAGGAGATTTAAAGGAGAGAGGGTTACCCGATGAGACCGACTGCGTTGGCTACCACTCCGTCAGAGTGATCCTCATCTTCAGCAATGTGGTGGATGAAGGACAGGATGAACTCCACACGTGGCTGCACCAGCATCACATCCGCTAACACACACACAGACAGTCGTTACAACCCGAGCTCACCATCTCAGTCAACACATGCTGTGCCTCTCAGAGTTTAACTCACGGTGAACGTTCTCCTGGTCTCCTTTCAGGCCCTGAATGATTCCTGTGTATGCCTCCAGACAGCCTTCACGCAGCTCATTCAAATAATCCACCATGTCGTAGTCAGTCTGTAAACCAGAGACAGTCAGAGGTGCAGCAATGATACAGAGAACTGATCAGAAATATTTCAAACATAAAAATAAACAGTGTGGAGTCCTGTCAGTACCCCTGAGTGTACAAAAACACACACGAGATTTAGACAAACTCACTTCATCTGTGACGACCTAAAATCCCAACACACTAAACTCCACAGCAGCAGGAGGAACTGTCGTCACATGCTACAACCAAGGTCAGTGAACTGGTCAAAACGTGCTGATTTACTATAACAGCAGCTCTAACCGAAGCACAGCTGCAAATCACATGTCTATACTTACAGTGCTTGTTCTAATACCTCATCATTTTTATAGTAATACCTCAATATAAATGGATAGAAAAAAACAACGGTTTAAATTTCATAAAGCGAAGAGATGTTTGTCTGAGCCAGTTACTGACCATGGAGACTCCTCCATCGGTGCAACAGTGTCCCAATTGTACAGTAGTTAAAGTGTGCTACCTTGTCCACTTGTGCTTGAGAAGCTTGCTGCAGTGTGTCCAACACCACTTCCAGATATTTCTTAAACTCCCCTCCGATGGCCAGAGCGATGTCCCCAAACACAGAGAGGATCTGCGGCTTCACGGACCGGTGCACATTCTCATTCTGCACACACACAGTGAACAAAGTGTGTATATCAGAACATTCTAATCAGCCTCAATATAATGTCAAACCTGCACTACATTACACTAGTGTGCAATTTGAGACAGGAATCGACTAGAGGTGTAATACTCACACCCAGGTTCTCCAGCAGCAGTTGCATGATTTCATCACAGTAAGGCAGAATGTTGGCCATCAGAGCTCGACACAGATCACACACAAGACCCACAGCAGCCAGACACACCTACACACACGTTCAGTGAAATGTTTCATCAATTTCTACTACTAAGATCACAGTGTAGAATCTGTCTGTACCCAGAGTGTATAAACACACAGGGTTTAGGACAGACTCACTTTAATCTGTGACAACCTAAAATCCCAACATGCCAAACTCCTCAGCAGTGGGAGGAACTGTCGTCACACACACGAGTTTCTATTTGCACCCAAAAAAAGAGATGAAAAGCATAAAAGCATGTCAGATGAGGAAACTGCACATACCTGATACTCCTGATAGTTCTTCAGTCCAATAACCAGGAATGGTTTGAAGGCATCCATGTATTTGAGAAAGTCACTGCCCAAAACTACAACACAGACAAACAGGATCAGTGAAGGTTCATCAGTTATACAGTCAATCACACACCAGTCATCCCTAACACTGTGAGCAGTTCCAGGTGAAGTGAATAAGACTGAGTATCTCCTCATCATGGCCCCTGTTAGTGGGTGGGATATATTAGGTAGCAAAGTCAACATTTTGTCTTCAAAGTTGATGTTAGAAGCAGGAAAAATGGACATGTGTAAGGATTTGAGCGAGTTTGATGAAGGGCCAAATTGTGATGGCTAGACCACTGGATCAGAGCATCTCCAAAACTGCAGCTCTTGTGGGGTGTTCCCGGTCTGCAGTGGTCAGTATCCATCAAAAGTGGTCCACCGGAGACAGGGTCATGGGTTAATGCTGGTTCTCATAGAAAGGGGTCAGAATACACAGTGCAGGACGGGTCAGGGCTGTTTTGGCAGCAAAAGGGGGACCAACACAATATTAGGCAGGTGGTCATAATGTTATGCTGATCAGTGAAAGTCAATAGAGACAAAATGTCAATACATATAAAGAGTGGAGAATAAATAAAGATTAGCATTTCTTTCAGACTGATTTGCGTGCAGTCAATATTTTTGCATCAAATCACAAACAATACATCAATGTACAGGAACATTTGTTTGGGGTGAGGAAGAACAGCTACCTTCTACAAGAGTGCTAACAGCCATGAGGGCATCTTCCTGAACCCCTCCAGAGCCGGCCGTGCTCTGAAACATGCGCAGGAGAGACGCCATGACCACGTCAGAGATCTGCAGAGCATCCTGGTGCTGCACCTTCCGCAGAACATTCTACAGAGAGAAAGGGAGGAGAATAAGAATGAGCAGAGGTTTCGGCTTTCTAACAGGTGTGGGATTAATGGTGCATTTTATTTTATTTTCCCCCAGCGTCATGTTAAAATATGCTTGTTTGTGGGTTTAACACGGAAATTTATAATCCATGCAAATATTAAAATTCAGACACTTCTCATTTCTACCATGGAACCTCCTCATTTTCTTCTCACATCTTAGCCCTGCCCCCCAGAGGAAGCGAAGGAAGGATGCAAAAAAGGAAAGTAACTGGAGGAAGAGAGAAATGTATTTACTCAATATGATGCTCTTGCTTTCTGAAGTATCAGTTAAATAAATCGAAAATAAAATAAACTCTAGTGATTAAAACATTACTGGACATCACACGCACATGTGGAGGATTTATGGTAAACAAGATTCTGATCAGTACTTGACTTTCATTTATCCTCATAAACGGAGGATATCTGTACCCATTGTTAAATGAATTAATTACGATGTGTTAAGTGTTTAAGTCCTCCTTTCTTGAATCCTCTGGACCACTATTAAGTGGTACTTCAGGTACATGAGGTCATGTGATGGAGACATCTAATCATTATTAGAAACAGATGCTGCTGAATCAAACTGCAGTGAAAACCGATTCCAGAGCATGTGGTCAGTCGTATGCTGCTCAACATGTGCAACAAACTGAAGGATGAACCATCCTGGAATGATAAAAGCTAAATAACTCACTAACTGATCCTCCTCTGGGGAATAACGTGAGGTGATGTACACGGTGCATTGTGTAGTGCAGGTATGGAATGTGGACAAACCTGCAGTGTGGCACAGAGCAGAGACTGGAGATCATTAAACTGGATTCGGTCTGACGTGCTCTGGATGTGAGACTGAGAGAGAGAGATGAACATTAGCAACTTAAGACAACATGAATGAATTACATCAAGTGAATCCAAATCCAAACCATTTATTAAAACCTCCTTCCATTCATGAAATCTCAACAATTTCATAAAGAACATTATATATTAAATCTGTACATTAATATGGCAGCGTGTTCATGAATGAGGCCAGCATTTTTGAATCACTATACAAATTTAATAGAAAACGAACCCTGAGCAAATATTAAAGCCCTGCTATCTGGGATGAGACTTCAGTCGTGTTAGTATGTGCAGCATGTGCTCAGTTAAATTAGACAAATGAATGGCTAATTAAACAATCAGCTTAATTTATGACACTTCTGACTGGTGTGTTTAAATGACACGGCACTTACAGCCGAACTCTCACACATTCAGCTGTGGTTCTTTAGTAGTTTTCCTGTTACAGGAGACCTTTTACAGTAATGAATGACTGACCTCCATCTGCAGAACCTGCTGCAGGCGCTCCATGATGACCAGTGTGGTTTTCTGCACTGCAGGGTAACAGTCCTTAGCGCTGTTCTTCACTATCTCCATCAGAGCCTCATAAGCCGCACTGCGCAGGTTGTTCTGGTGTCCGTCCGGCCTGATGGATAAACACACCGTCACTCACAGCTCAGGTTTGTGATAATATACTCATTATATAGCCTGAGCAAGGCCCTTAACACTCAACTGCTCACCACCAGGTCTAGAGTCCTTCTAGATACTAAAGTGGATCTCAAACACTCTTAATACACCTCAAACAGGACATACGCCCTTGCGGTGACCATGACCCTATCTGGATTGATCCTAAAGTCTAATCAGTTAATCTGTCGGGAATAACAATAGACAAATCCAACACTCGATCACAACAACCACCTCAGATCAGCCTCCATCACACAGTCAGAGGAATAAAAAGAAAGGACATGATGAGAACAAGGAAAAGAGAAGATAAATAACAAGAAAGAAAGATACAGGAAGAAACGAGAACGAAAGGAGAGAATGACAGACACTATAAAAAGAAAGAAAGGCAAGAGAGACTGAAATAAGAAAAAGAAAAAATCACTTCAGGGTTAAAACAGGTTTTTCAGTCCTTCTATAGACCGACCTGTCTGTAGTTTCCAGAAGTTTCTGTACAATGAGTTCAAATGAGGAGGAGAGGCAGTAGGTGCTGGGTTCCTCCTGATCTTCGGCAGCATCAGTAGCTTCATACGCAGCTTCAGCCAAACTGGAGAACGCCTTAAAACAACGAGACCACTTCTATCAGCTAACAGGTTTCAGGAAGGTAACCAGACATACAGGTAGATCACAGTGATGTCATAACACACAGACGCTTAATAAACAAGGACACTTTTTTACCCAGCAGACGTTTGAGGCAACACGTGGCTCAGCCCCTAAGCCCTCGATGAGGCACTGCAGCAGAGGATTCAGGTACAGCTCATTAATGGCAGCTTCGGGCAGCAGATCACAGATTCTTCCCACCGTCCATGCCGTAGTGTCCCTCACCACCACACTGGGGTCCTTCATCAGCTCAATCAGGGTGGGCATGGCCTAGACGTCAACACACATCAGCACACGTCAACACGTGTCTTTACTGGGTGTGGTCAGGGGAGTGAGAACTCCTGTACTCACCTGGATGACTAGCGGTTTGAGCTGGTTAAGTTCAGGTCCCTCTAAGATCGAGCCGAAAGCCATGACGGAAGCGTCCCTGTAACGCCAGTCCGGGTGTTTGATGTGCTCCTTGATGAAGGGGAGGACGTGAGGCACAACATCATCCTCACAGCACGTGGCCAGCAGCATGAGACACACGCCTGCTGCTTTACACGGGTTCCAGTCATCATCGTCGTCGTTCTCATCCTGCTCTCACACACACCATTTACACTTCCATTTATTAAACCTGAGTAACAGTTTCAGCATTTATCCACTGAAAGTCATTAAAATAATATAAATGAATAAAGAATTTAATTATTAATCTTGTATTACTAAACTAGCAGTCTTTGCTAACTTTTTTTTAGCTTTAATTAGCTTTATTAGCCAGTCCAAGTCATTTTAAGTGTTTGATACGCCACGCAATGTTTAAACACACACAGTGACTGAATCACACCTGCTTAGTGAGGGTCTGTGTGAGAATGGGCACCAGGTACTGCAGAGCTCCTTTAGCATAAAACTTGCTGGTGTGCTCCGGTGGTCGGCCCTGCTCCGCTGCCTGAATTAACAACAAAATAAAGTAACAGTAACAACAACAACACACCTCATCAGAGAGAGAACGAATCACTGATTTCACACACACACAATGTTCATAAATCCGTAATAAATTTCATCATAAATAATAAATCAGTACAGAGTAGTCATCAATTAACTAATTGAGCACTAACGGTGAGTGGAGCATTAAACTGAAATCTTGCTATAGTTAAAAGTGTTAGGATTAAATGGAGACTTTGATATCAAACAAAACTGCTGCTTTTAAAAATGTTCTATACGTCTCAAATCCTTACTATATTCAAGACTAATAGTACCTCTGTGGCCTCAATGGCCAAGTCCATCTCCTCATCACACACGTTTGACCAGAACTCAATTCCCTGCAGAGCAACTTCATCAATGTCACTCTTCATGGCTTCAATTGTGATCTAAACAGAGAGAGATTATAAAGATTAAAGCAGATATACTACAACCCTATAATGAGCACAGTCTACCTTTCTCTAAACATTTCAGATCATTCCAACATTTTACATTTACGCCCTTATCCAGAGCGACACACAAAAGGGCTTTGATCATATGTAGGCATGGACCAGATTAAGAGGACTCATTTACACCATTTGGCAGACACCCTTATCCAGAGAGACTTACATTTCTCTCATTTATACAACTGAGCAATTAAGGGCCTTGCTCATGGGTCCAGCAGTGGTCCTGGGTTTCAAACTCACACCCTTTGGATCAGTAGTCTAACGCCTTAACCAGAGCAGTTTACCAGTTCAATAATAAAGGAGTGTGTATTAAAGTACAGAGTGAGCAAAATTCTCTTCAATGCTTTTTCAGACCCTCTGAGTTTGGGACACAGCCCTGAAGTAAGTACTTACTGCAAACAGTGCAGGCCCCATGTACGTCTCCATGTATTGATAATACAAGGACATGATCTTCACTAGGTTCTGTAATGCAGCCACCCTCACCTAAAGGACAGGAAACACACGCATTAGAATGGTTTACATGCACGTGAGGCTAAAAGAGTTCAACCCAACACTAACACATTTAATAAACTCACCCTTGTGTCCGGACACTGTGTGGCTTCACAAACGACCTGCATGATGAAGTGTCTTTCCGTCTAGACAGAGAAACAGAAAAAACATGAATATATATTAAGCAAAACTTTGTAAAATAAAGCTACTGATCACTAGGGCTGGGAATTACAAAGAAACTGAAAGGAAGCAGCTGATGCTACAATTTTAAGCTTAAGCTAATTTGAATAAAACAAAAAAATATTCCTAACATTAAAATATTCTATAACATACGGATCACTGAGAATCACATGATATTTCACATCACCCAGTAATAGTTTTTGACTGACAGCATCATGATCTGGACAAAAAGCACTATATAGATGATAAAGCTGTTAAATCACCATAATGACAGGAGTTAATAAAAATGTTTAATAGATCTGATAATATTATCTAATCAAATCAAGATCACTTCAAAAACCTGAAATAAATAATTCAATATTGTACTGCATGCAAAATAACATGGCGTTTCCTATTTTTAGAGCAGAATCATTTCCTGAAGAAAATGCGAGTGGCCGCGGCAAGACTCGTCCCTGAGCGGTCAGACAGCATTCCCACCAGGAGCGGATGATCAAACCATCACAATACTACAGAAGTATTTCTCAAGTTTTATAGGGTTTATTTTTTATTTTTTTTATTTTTTTTTGGAGGGGGTTCACTGAATTTGCAAAAACAAATTGTACAGGATACTTATTTTTAATATAGACCACTACTACCTATTAAGAGACACATTAATTATTATCTATGATAGAGGTCATCCCCAAACGGTTCCCACAAAGAGCATGAAATTGTCCAAAATGTCTTGGTATGAAGCTGAAGCATTAAGAGTTCCTTTCACTGGAACTAAGGAGCTGAGTCCAACCCCTGAACTCAATGATCTGGAGGGGTGTCCCAATACTGTTGGCAATATAGTGTATGTGATTTAGACTACACAACTGTCTTATTAGTATTTCAGGGCTGTTTTTTAATCACAGCTCTTCATGGCATGCTTCACACTACGAAATCCACACTGCGATAATGTTAACAAGAATAATCCTACTGACTAAACACTGCCAGGAGCTATTCACTACTAACAAACTGTCCTCGTAAATCTGTTGTTAGTACAAATAAAATGGTGTCTTAGCAAGTAGGAAGTCAATACTCAACTGAACTACTGATATCTGCAGCATAGTATCTGTTTAAGGTTTGATGATTTTTATCACCATGCAGAGATCAAATGAACCCAACACTCACCCCTGCTTCAGTGTCAACCCCATAGTGACTATAAACAATACAATTACACAATCACCACATGTGTGTGTGTGTGTGTGAGAAAGTACCTCCTTGTCAAAGTTGGCTTTAGTGAACTCCAGGGAGTTGAGCAGAGCATTGGTGGCTGCTAATTTGACGTTGTTGCTCGGCTCCTCTTTCCTCATGCCCTGGATGATGGCTGTCAGAATCTGATTAGCGCTTTCCTGGAGCTGCTCTGGTTCCTAAACACACACAACCCACAGCACAGTGTAATTCTGAATCGTGATCAGTCAGAAGGTGCTGATTAAAGGTGAAGAAGAACATGAAACTCACAATGTCCTGACAGATGTATCCAATGGCCTCCAGGGTGGACTCCTTCATGTGTTCTGTGCTGTTGGGGTCAGTGACATTGGCCACCAACTGCGGAATCAGCTCCGGCCACTGACTGACCGGGATCTCTGCACACGCGATACCGGCCACGCACTGTGAGGCGGAACTCGGCCTGTATGTCTCTGTACCCAAAGTTTGCAGGACCTGGCAAGCGTAAAAACATTAACTTTGGGTCTTTCTGAAGTAAAGCACAATATGGCTAATATACATACATATTTTACATATCTTTACATACACAGACTGTCATGCATCAGTAAGGAAGAACAAACAGTAATTGTGTTATTTGCAGAAGTTGATGAAGAAAAGGTTTTGTTTTTCCTTTTTTGTATGTCTCCAGTGGTTCTGGATTTACTGGACACCACTATCACTTATCTGGTGTTTAATTACATATTCTAGCATGACCCCACTGCTTTAGTGTCCCTGACTGAGGCATGAGATGACAAATATAATAGTATTTCCGCATTATGCATATTGTATAATATAAGGCATGTAGGCAGCATCTCTGCATGTGTTTCAGGAACATTAGGTGTCTACTTACGAAATTCTTGATCTCGCGGCGAGCGTTGGCGTCGATGGCCAGCCATCTCTGCTGATACTGCGCTTTCACGTCCGGGTCCTTAGACGTGAGAGAGTTCTTCACCTGAAGGCCGGCAGCGACTCGGGCCACCTGCGTGTTTCCTGGGTTTGCCAACACCTTTGACAGCTCCACCAGGAACGTGGGCTATGAGGAAGAGACATACGCATACATGGCTCATAACTGTACTTATTGTGATTAAACAAACCTTAACCACTAAAGATAGCATCTAACTGATTCAGTGAGGACACTAAAACTCTGGGTGTGGACCAGTCCTGTCAGATTAGTGAACATCTTTAACCCACGGGTTAAAGACACTGAAGCGCATCTGAAATGACAGAAGAGGATGTGGGAGGTTTGTCCTTTGCATATATATTTTAGCATTCCTGTTCAGGGTTATGATGCACATATTTCTAGAACACAGTGTTGAGCAAGTTTAAACCCTGAAGTCTTAGAACATAGAGTGGTGGTCTCATTCCACTCCCAAAAGAACATGAATCGACTGTACTAGACTCTGAACCGACTCACTGCCAGGAGTGAATCAAACATGCCATGTGTTTTTTGAGCTGCAGCATTTTCACTGTAGTTTTTTTTTTTTTTTTAGCTTTAAAGGGTTTTTGTAGACTTACGTAAAAATATATAATGCATCACAAAACATCTAAGACATTTATTTATACAATTATCAAATTTAACCTAGCGCTGACTCCGTTCTGTGATTTCTACACACATTTAACCCAGATTTAATAAAGGGTTCTAACGTGTTCCTTCGTTTTACAGCCTGGACCGGAAGTTACTCTGTATGTGTGTGTGTGAAAATATTTTAATCAGCCAACAGCCGTAAACATTTCAGTCAGTATAATCGACCCTGAGTCACATCCGGGTTTTAAACCCGTCCGGAACGGACCCGTGAGGAAGCTACACTATGCTAAGCTAACAGCTCTATGCTAAGCTATGCTAGGAGTGGCGCCAGAGTTGAAAGTGAAGCGCTAGAGCAGGGCGGTGATGATCCTGCAGCCGCGGCTCCACGGACTAAACTTACCAAATTCTCAATGGCGGCTTGCTCCAAAAACTTCTGCGCTGCCTCCAGTTCATTCCGATCTGTCACCCCACACACACACACACACACACACACACACACACACACACACGTTACTTCAGTAAAGTGTTCATTAATAATAAAGCCGACATGGAACAACCGTGCAAAGTTAGCACTAACAGGGTGGGATGCTAGCATGCTAATCCGCTAGCATCAAGCTAATGAGTGACTAAAACAAGTTTGTGAGGGGAAAGATTTATAGAGGTGTTAATAAAGCATTTATATGCGTATAAATATGATTATAACGCAAAGTTGCTGTACATCATCAGTGTGAAAGATATCCCGGCTAATTCCTGTTAAATAAACGGGATTAATTCCTTGGTCATGAAAAAAACCCACTTTATATTCATTAATGCATTTATAAATGACTTAATCTGATTATTAACCAGAACCGGATCATTAAAGCGTGTTTATTACACATTTGTACACGTTAAGATGGACAGGAAGCCTAGATTTCATTTCAGTGCCCATGTTAACAAGAAGACAAATATTTGAACACTAAAGTTAGCAAGCTGCTACATGATAGTGAACTAAACATGATAATGAAGCTGAGATAAATGTAAATAAACACATAAGGAGGGAGAAAGAACGAGAAGTGAATATGAAACGGAGCTAGCATGTATGCTAAAGGCGTGTGTGGACGGTGATGGCCGCCCGGTGAACCGGTAAACTTTTCTCTTACTCCACAGCTCAGCCTCCTAAACCCTCCACATTCCTCCTCATCCTCCACACACTCCTCATTTTTTCCCGCCACAGACTCGTCTTGTGAGGAAAATTAAGATGCTAACCATGCTAACACACGGGCTTCACGCGCCGTTCCTGCTCCTACCACCACCACCACCACCACTACTACTACTACTACTACAGCGCGGCGGCTCGCGCAGGCCTCGGCACGCGCACCCCTCCCTCTTTCACTCTCTCTCTCTCACTCTCTCTCCCTTAACTTTTCGAAGCTAACACGCTAACCGAGAGAGAGCGGGAAAGCACGCCGTGCGCCCCGGAGCACAGAAACACCGCAGAAACACCGGAGGGATGATCGTGTGAACGGTGCAGTCACCTGGAGAGACGGTTTTTTCGAGGATTGTTATCAGCTCCATTCCGTCCCCCGGTGTGGTCCTGCTCGGCTAAGCTAACGAGAACGCTAACGCTAACAGCTAGTTTACGATTTACCGCGCACACAACTCAATTTTTTATATGTAATTTTTTTTTCTATTTCCGTCGGTATCGTTACACCCCAAAAAAAGTGACGGATGATGTAGAAGGTTGCCGCCGCACGCTGACAAAAACCCCTAAAATCCTCCAGCTGATCGGTGTGAAGTTTTCCTCGGGTCCGCGGACTGCTCTCCTCCCGGTTCCGCTTCTTTAGCAGCTGCTGCCTGTGTGTGCTGCCGCGAGGAGGGGGAAAGTAGGGCCGCGCGCGCTCGAGCCACTTCCGCTGAGCAACGTCACACTTTAGGCATGCGCAATAACAACACGTCCCACCCCTTCCGCAGCATTTTCTCCCTTTTTAAAAAAAAACAAAACAAAAAACATTTGTTTACTCGTTTGTTTGTTTATTCAATTATTCCTTAACTGGCAATTTACTTAAAAAGAAATAAAATGAAGTATTTAGACACACAGATGGTCCTGAGTTCAGATCCCAGCATCGCCCCTGCTGGACCCTCGTGCACGCCTCTGGACACAGGTCAGTGAGTGATGGTTTCCATAAATGTAGAGAAATAAACAATCTTTAATAACAATACATTTAATCTTTTAGAATTTTATAAGGGTTTATACAGCTGTGTTCTCTTATTATATTCTCTCTACAGCTATTATTTAACAGCACTGCTAATTAAAATGATTCTTTTTAATAGACAAGAATGTTAAGATATTTTCCAGAGGTTTTCATTTCATTTGTCCTCAGGCTTCAGGTCAGACTCCTGCTGCCCGGGGTATGGTGTGAGGGTCAGAGCATCTCTGATAAACCTCTCAGGACTGTGTTCATGTCCAACACACACCTCATATTCCTGTCTTCACTTTTTATCTTCACTCATTTGCATTATTAACCCTTCACAGCTCTAGGGTTCTCTTTTTTGTTGTATCGGATCATGAAGCAGTTGACTAACACACCTCTAGAAATAAATTGAGAATAATTATCAGCGGTTCATCAGTGATATCAGCTCCATGTAAAATGTGTAAATGGAGAGGATGTGATGTGAACCAGGTTATTCTTCTCACTGCAGAAACAGAAGTATGGGGTGATGAGCGCCATGTGGACGGCAGGACTCTCCGGAACATTCTGGAGATTTTAGCTAATAAAACACACAACCTTTCCACCAAAACTCTTCCAGAAGGAGGTGAATTCTGTTCCAGGATGTTCCCTGGAGAAGCACGGCTTATTGTTTACTCGACTTCTACGCTCACCGGAAGAGAAATGCTAAAATGAGCTGAAGACTGGAGGTACTTTTATGATAAGCCAGGAGCTAGGCTGATAGCTAGTGAGGCTAATTCATCTGATAAATATAATTAATGTACATATTGTCCATTTCATAGATACACCTAGTTTTTTTTTTAATCTATCTATCTATTTATATACATTTATATATACTTTATTTATACGTACTATATACTATCTGTATAAACACTGTATATTATGTTATTGTACACACTCTACATAATGCACACATTTATAGCACAATTATAATTACACCTGTCACTTTATCTGCTGTAAATTCTACCTGCACATACTTTTTTATACACACTCTGACATGGCCTTTTTTATTTATCGATGTACATATTTACATATTTATTTGCACTTGTTCATTTGCACAATTTCTACTATTTGCACTTCTGGTAGATGCTAAACAGCATTTCCTTGCAATGTACCTGTACTCTGCAATAACAATAAAGTTGTATCTATCTATCTATAAAGACATGATAGCTATTTAAGATTGAGAGAAACACCAGTGGAGCTGCTAAGACCTATGAACAGGATTACACGCTCTATATACTGTAGAAGAGGTCATAAATTCCATAAGTCCTTAATACACTCTTTATCTGATCTGTGTGTGTGTGTGTGTGTGTGTGTGTGAGATGGTCAATATATATGATATAAGCATTCAAGTCCATATTTTATTTAACATAATTCATATTGCAGTCATTGTGAACAGCTGGGATTTCAATATACACAAGAGGATTGTAAGATTTCCGGCACCCCAACAAACTCAGACCCCCTGCACAAAAACTAGCCACACCCCCTGACCACCCCCCATCCCCCTCACCACCCTCATGGGCACCCCAGTAGCCTCTCCCCCCAACAACAGATACACATGGAGAAAAATCTAACAAAAACAAATGACCTCCCAATCTGTCAGAGCCACTCTCATCCTGTGCTCAGTCAGTCCATCTGTCCATCCGTCCGTCCATCCGTCAAGCTGTCAGGGACACGTGTGTGTGTGTGTGTGTGTGTGTGTGTGAGAATTTCTGCACTGTGTGAGTGAGCATTACTGCTCGAAACATTGGTCAGGGAGGAAAGGGGGTGTTGTCCCCCCTCCCCGTACAGGATTGTGTGTCTGTGTGTGTGTGTGAGAGAGAGTGAGAGAGAACAATAACCAAACATCACAGCAGTGTTTCACTGCCACACAATTCTCCGCGTAACAGTTACTGACTGATCACACCTTCATTCAAAATTCCCACACTTAGCCCCACCCCTCCCAAGGTAACCCCCCCCCCCAGCGGTCAGAGTGTCAGTCAGTGTCTCAGCGTGTGTAAACGATGAGCGTTGTTGTCGTCGTCGTCATTATTATTATTTGAGACACCGCTCAAAATAGGTAGCTCCAACATAGCCTCCGCGTAGCGAGCGCTGGACGTTCTGCTCGAACAGCCGCCTGTTGGACTGCAGCACCTCTGCCGCCTCCTTGTTCAGAGGATCCTCAGGGTTTGGCTCCTGCAAAGACACAACAAAATCCAATGTCCGAGGAGATTCGATACTCACAGCAGTCAGGGTACATAAAAACACCCTGTTAATGATAGCTGCTAAAGGAAAAGAATGAGGATCAACCCTGCACTACAGAATGGTACAGTCCACTTACTAAGAACAGATACTGTAGTCCGTATATAATGGAGTTAATCGTCAGCACAGGCTTCCAGTCTTCTCTGAAACACACACACAAAGTCACAGATTGTCTATTACAGTGTAGAGTTGTGTGATTTAACTCAGTAACACACACACACACACACACACACACACACAGAGGGTATGTGAACAGTACCTCAGTATGTTTAAACACACATTGCCCTCCAGGTCGATGTTGGGGTGATACACCATGGTTTCACACTTTACTTTAGGAGGGTCATGAGGGTAACCCTGTCCTACCTGTCACACACACACACACACTATTATAGAACACACATTTGCACAACATGTACAACACACAATCTTGCTGCTCACTCCAAGTAAAGTGTGACAAAGTTTCATCCTTTTTATGTCTGTGTGTGTGTGTGTGTGTGTGTGTGTGTAAGAGGAACACTTAATCATTACAATATAAAACCTCAGGTTATGACCACAGACAATTCCTCTCTCCTTATCTTTCATTACTGACCCTAGTTTAGTGTTTTTTAGTGCACTGGTCAGTATGTGTAGCATGAGGCAGTACCTGCACCCCAATCAGGCTGCACAGATAGTCCAGCATGACCAGTTTGGCACTGGGTCAGTGATGGTCTGGGGAGGAATGTCCTTAGAGGGTCACACTGACCTCCATGTGGGTTAAACCAGCCTGGGTTTAATGTCCAGCCTCATGTGCTCAGAGTGTGGAGGAGGTTCCTTTGATGCCACTCACTAGTCCACATGTTCCACAGACCTGAATCCAAGTGAGAACCTTGTGTGGAGAGCATAGAGACATGTGGAGGCCAAACACACTACAGTGGTACCTCAGTCCTCCACCACCCCTGTGTTCGGTATTCGATTTGAATTTTCAAGTCATTCTGACCTCGGTGTACGAAAATATTTTGGGTGTACGACTCGACCGTCAGGAACGCCGGTTCTTGTTTAATACAGGATTGCAACAAATATCGAATATTCATTTAAGGGGGGGGCTCCACCCCCAAAGAGAGTATAATAGTAAAAAATAAAAAAAATAAATAAAATAAAGGTTTGACTAACAGAGTAGGATGGTAAACTTATTGCAGCATTCCACTGTATAGATGTGTATAACATTTGAGTATTGAACAAGCCAAATACGAGTCTTCTTCAATATAAATGATGAAGCCCCCTAATAATGGCCTGGCGACAGCCATGCTCCACGATTTCCATGCGGCGTACCCTGGAGTAGACAACAGAGATGAAGCAGTTTACACCGGTCATCTGTTCTGAAAGCATCATCTGTGAGTGCTGGTGTTATAACACTATCTCGTGGTATAATTTCAGTAGCCATGTCTCCGAAAGGGGAAATCAGGCATCAGTGTTGCCGAGAGGAAAGATGTGAGATCGATGGCTGATCTCATGAATCTGCTGAAACAGATTCATTCGTTTTACATGATTTTCTCTGGGGAAAAATAATTCGTTTTTTTTTGCCAGACTTTTGGAACAAATTAAGGCAGAACACCGAGGTACCACTGTACTGACCTGCAGTCCGAGTTGGCGTGAGGAAGCTGAAGTCAGATCAGACTCTAATTTAGATCTTTACTGACCACATCACTGTGTCCTCAATGAACTACACACTGGACATCAATAAAGATTTCCAACTTTAACATTTTCTTCAGCAAGATCCAGTGTGTGATTTAAGTGTTCCAGTCTCACACACACACCCACCCACATACACCCACCCCCACCAACCCACCCACACAAACCCACCCACTTACAAACACAAACACACACAAAAACACACACACACACACACACAAACACACATCCACACACCCCCACCAACCCACCCACACAAACCCACCCACTTACAAACACAAACACACACAAAAACACACACACACACACACAAACACACATCCACACACCCCCACCAACCCACCCACACCAACCCACCCACTTACAAACACAAACACACACAAAAACACACACACATCCACAAACACACACAAAAACACACACAAAACACCCCCCCACACACACAAACACACACAAAAAACACCCCCCCCACACACACACAAACACATCCACACACCCCCACCAACCCACCCACACAAACCCACCCACTTACAAACACAAACACACACAAAAACACACAAACACACACAAACACAAAAACACACACACAAACACGCACAAAAACACACACACATACACACAAAAAACACCCCCCCACACACACACACACCCCCACCAACCCACCCACACAAACCCACCCACTTACAAACACAAACACACACAAAAACACACACACACACAAACACACACAAAAAACACCCCCCCACACACACACCAACACACACCCCCACACCCCCCCCAACCCCCCCACACAAACCCACCCACTTACAAACACACACACACACAAAAACACACACATACACACACAAAAAACACCCCCCACACACACACCCACCCACATAAACACACACCCACCCACACACACCACCCCACCCACTTACATACACAAACAAACACACACACACCCACATACACACAAACACACACAAAAACACCCCCACACAAACACACACCCACAAAAAAACACCTCCCCCCCCCACACACACACCCACACACACCTGTGTTTGTGTTTTTTACTTACTTTAAAGCTAAAGACAAACTTTCCTCCTTTGTAGAAGCCCTGAAGAATAAATAACACAATAAACACCACTGAATAAAGTGAGGGGTCTGTGTGAGATCGGACAGAGAGAGGTGTGTGAGATCGGACAGAGAGAGGTGTGTGAGATCGGACAGAGAGAGGTGTGTGAGATCGGACAGAGAGAGGTGTGTGAGATCGGACAGAGAGAGGTGTGTGAGATCGGACAGAGAGAGGTGTGTGAGATTGGACAGAGAGAGGTGTGTGAGATCGGACAGAGAGAGGTGTGTGAGATCGGACAGAGAGAGGTGTGTGAGATCGGACAGAGAGAGGTGTGTGAGATCGGACAGAGAGAGGTGTGTGAGATCGGACAGAGAGTGGCATGAGGGTAAGACAGATGTGTAAAACAACTGTGACACCTCGTCTGGTGAAATGATGAGTTTAAAGTTCAGTAGATCATCCTGATCTGGAAAAACAATCTCGCACGTCTTCGGGAGATTCAGCTCGTTGATGTCTGAGAGAGAGAGAGAGAGAGAGAGAGAGGGAGGGAGAGAGAGAGAGAGATAGAGAGAGAGAGAGTTGTTACTGAGTGACATGGTTACAGGTGTGAGGATATACAGATGTAAAACAGATGTGAGGATACACAGGTGTGATACAGGTGTGATACAGGGGTGAGGATATACAGGTGTGATACAGGTGTGAGGATACACAGGTGTGAGAATACACAGGTGTGATACAGGTGTGAAGATATACAGGTGTGAGGACATACAGGCGTGATACAGGTGTGAGGATATACAGGCGTGATACAGGTGTGAGGATACACAGGTGTGATACAGGTGTGAGGATATACAGGTGTGAGACAGGTGTGAGGATACACAGGTGTGAGGATATACAGATGTGATACAGGTGTGAGGATATACAGGTGTGAGACAGGTGTGAGGATATACAGGTGCGATACAGGTGTGAGGATACACAGGTGTAATACAGGTGTGATACAGGTGTGAGGATATACAGGTGTGAGAATACACAGGTGTGAGGATATACAGGTGTGAGGATATACAGGTGTGAGACAGGTGTGAGGATATACAGGTGTGAGACAGGTGTGAGGATACACAGGTGTGAGGATATACAGATGTGATACAGGTGTGAGGATATACAGGTGTGAGACAGGTGTGAGGATATACAGGTGCGATACAGGTGTGAGGATACACAGGTGTAATACAGGTGTGATACAGGTGTGAGGATATACAGGTGTGAGGATATACAGGTGTGATACAGGTGTGAGGATATACATGTGTGATACAGGTGTGAGGATATACATGTGTGATACAGGTGTGAGGATATACATGTGTGATACAACAGGATCACCACCACCACCACCACCATCATCACCAGCACCATCATCAGCACCATCATTAACATAACCATCATCACCATCAAGATTCTCTTCAAGATGGCGGCGCGGCAGTAGCACGCAGCGGGCACTCCGGAACCAAAATGGTGCTTTCTTTTTGTTTTAGCGTGAAATTTAAAGTACATGGACGCCAAAGACAGTGGTGTTCATGTATACGACCGCCAGACGATATTACAGCTCAGAAATCATGCAGTTACTAACTTGCATGATGATGTACTCTGCAAACTTCGCGAACTCAGCTTGCTGCGAAGACCAGGCCTTCAGTCCTTGGCGTCGCCTGATGCCGGTGGCCGGGAGAGAGGACATCACAAGCGGTGTTTCGAGGAAGCGGAAGCGCGGAAAACGGGCAGGTGTCCGTGCTAGGCTAACAACAAAACCTAGCCGGCCGGCACTCCCTTCCATCATTTTGTCCAACGTCTGCTCACTGGATAATAAACTGGACTACATCCGAACTACACGGCGTGAGTTCAGTCTTTGTTTTCACGGAGACATGGCTCAGCGACAGAGTTCCGGGCGCTGCCATTCAGCTAGCCGGGCTAACCGCATTTTGTGCCGACAGGAATGCAGCTCTGTGCGGTAAGACTTGCGGTGGTGGTGTGCGTGTTTACATCAACACGGAATGGTGTAAGGACTCTGTGCTTGTGTCTAATTACTGCTCATCGGTAGTGGAGTTTGTGGCTCTGCTCTTCAGGACTGTTTTGAGTGCACTGACTGGGACATGTTTAGGGAGGCTGCAACCATCGGCGACTCTACTGACTTGGAGGAGTATACGGCATCAGTGACCGGCTACATCAGGAAGTGCATCGATGACCGTCTCCAAGACCATCACCACACGCTCCAATCAGAAGCCGTGGATGACTGCGAAAGTGCGTGCTCTCCTGAAGTCGAGAGACTCTGCCTTCAGATCAGGGGACAGAGCGGCCTTAAAAACAGCAAGGGCCAAACTGTCCTGAGCGATCAGAGAAGCGAAACATGCACACGCCCAGAGAATCCACGGCCACTTCCAGAACAGCAGAGACTCCCGGCGCATGTGGCAGGGCATCCGGGTGATCACCAACTACAGGACTTCACCTGCCTGTGACAGTGACGCCTCCCTTCCAGATGCGCTGAACGACTTCTACGCTCGGTTTGAGGCACAGAACAACACAACAGCGAGGAAGACCATCCCTCCTCCTAATGACCCAGTGCTCTGTCTCACCACGGCTGACATGAAGAGAACTCTATGCAGAGTTAACCCACGGAAGTCTGCTGGACCAGACAACATTCCTGGCAGAGTGCTCAGGGATTGTGCAGAGCAGCTAGCAGATGTCTTCACTGACATCTTCAACATCTCGCTGAGCAGCTCCTTCATCCCAACGTGCCTCAAGACAACGACCATTGTCCCTGTGCCAAAGAAGTCTACGGTTTCCTGCCTCAATGACTATCGTCCCGTCGCACTCACACCAATCGTGATGAAATGCTTCGAGAGGCTTGTCATGAGGCACATCAAGTCACAGCTACCACCCTCGCTGGACCCCTTGCAGTTTGCGTATCGTCCTAACCGTTCCACGGACGACGCCATCACCACAACCCTCCATCTGGCCCTCACACACCTGGACTGTAAGGACTCCTACGTTCGAATGCTGTTCATAGATTTCAGTTCAGCATTCAACACAATCATCCCTCAGCAGCTGATTGAGAAGCTGAGTCTGCTGGGCCTGAACACCTCTCTCTGCAACTGGATCCTGGATTTCCTGACTGGGAGACCTCAGTCAGTCCGGATCAAGAACAACATCTCCAGCACCACCACACTGAGCACTGGAGCACCTCAGGGCTGTGTGCTCAGTCCACTGCTGTTCACTCTGCTGACTCACGACTGTGCAGCAATGCACAGCTCCAACCACATCGTCAAGTTTGCCGATGACACGACCGTGGTGGATCTCATCAGCAAGAACGACGAGTCAGCATACAGAGAGGAGGTGCAACATCTAACAGCCTGGTGCAGAGCCGACAACCTCTCCCTGAACATCGACAAGACTAAAGAGATGGTTGTTGACTTCAGGAGAGCACAGAGTGACCATTCTCCTCTGTTCATCGACGGATCCTCGGTGGAGATCGTCAAGAGCACCAAATTCCTTGTTGTCCATCTGGCGGAGAACTTCACCTGGTCACTCAACACCAGCTCCATCACCAAGAAAGCCCAGCAGCACCTCTACTTCCTGAGGAGGCTGAGTAAAGCCCATCTCCCTCCCCCATCCTGACTGTGTTCTACAGAGGGTACTGCACCGTCTCAGATCACAAGACCCTTCAGGGGATAGTGAGGACAGCTGAGAAGATCATGGAGTCTCTCTCCCCTCTATCACAGACATTTACACCGCACGCTGCATCCGCAAAGCTAACAGCATTGTGGCTGACCCCACACACCCCTCACACACACTCTTTCACACCCCACACACCCCTCACACACACTCTTTCACACCCCACACACCCCTCACACACACACTCTTACACACCCCACACACCCCTCACACACACACTCTTACACACCCCACACACCCCTCACACACACTCTTACACACCCCACACACCCCTCACACACACACTCTTACACACCCCACACACCCCTCACACACACTCTTACACACCCCACACACCCCTCACACACACTCTTACACACCCCACACACCCCTCACACACACTCTTACACACCCCTCACACACACTCTTACACACCCCTCACACACACTCTTACACACCCCTCACACACACTCTTACACACCCCTCACACACACTCTTACACACCCCTCACACACACTCTTACACACCCCTCACACACACTCTTCACCCTCCTGCCATCTGGAAAGAGGTACCGCAGCATTCGGGCCTCACAACCAGACTGTTTCCTCAAGCCATCAGGCTCCTCAACACCCAGGACTGAACTGTTCTACACTCTCACACACACACACACACACACACACTCTCACTCAGGACTGAACTGTATATTAACTCTCTGTCTCTCTCACACACAGATACACACACTCTCTCTTGACTGTGTGGACACACACACACACACACACACAATTTATATTGTTCATTACTTACTGCACTACCTCTACCTGTCATCTGCTGCTATAGTTATATTTATGTTTATTTCTATTTGCACTACCTCAACCGCTGCTGTGTATTTTTGCACAATATTTTTTTTACATCATTTTATCTTATTTTATTTCACTTACATTCCAGTACACATGTTCTTTTCTTTCTTTTCAGCGCTAAGTGTCCTGTGTTCATTTGTGTTGTCTTTATTGTATTTATTGTCTTTTTTGCACTGTCTTGTCTATGCTCTGTTTGCACCTAGCTGCACACTGTGCACTTTACGTGGCTAAGACACACTTCTGTCCTAGCTCTGTGGTGTTGTTTGTTGATTTGTGTTGAACTTGTTGTTGTATGTTTCTGTAGCACCAGGTCCTGGAGAAACGTTGTTTCATTTCACTATGTACTGCGTCAGATATATGTGGTTGAAATAACAATAAAGCTTCTTGAATCTTGAACCATCACTATCATCAGCACCATCATTAACATCACCATCATCATCACCACCATCACTATCATCAGCATCATCATTAACATCATCACCACCACCATCATCATCATCATCACCATCACCACCACCACCATCATCACTATCACCACCACCATCACCACCATCACTTTCATCAGCACCATCATCATCAGCACCATCACGTTCATCAGCACCATCATCATCATCAGCACCATCACGTTCATCAGCACCATCATCATCATCAGCACCATCATCATCACCATCACTTTCATCAGCACCACCACTATCAGCATCATCATTAACATCACCATCATCACCACCATCATCATCATCACCACCATCATCACCACCATCACTATCAGCACCATCATCACCACCATCACTATCATCAGCACCATCATTATCACCATCATCATCATCACCACCATCATCACTATCACCATCATCAGCACCATCACTATCACCACCACCACCATCAGCACCATCACTATCACCACCACCACCATCACCATCATTAACATCACCATCATCACCACCACCATCATCACTATCAGCACCATCATTAACATCACCACCACCACCATCACCATCAATATCACCACCATCACCATCATTAACATCACCACCACCACCATCACCACCATCACTATCACCACCATCATTAACATCACCATCATCATCAATATCACCACCACCACCACCATCACTATCACCATCATCATCATCACCACCATCATTAACATCACCATCATCATCATCATCATCATCACCATCATCACCACCATCATTAACATCACCATCATCATCATCATCATCACCATCATCACCACCATCATTAACATCACCATCATCATCATCATCATCACCATCACCACCACCATCATTAACATCATCATCATCACCATCAACATCACCATCAACATCACCATCAACATCATCATCATCACTATCACCACCATCACAAACCTGTGTTAAATCTAATATGTGGACCAGTTGACCAGCTGTAGAGACAACAAGAACATCAAAGCAACACCTCAAGAAATTTATCATTTGGTTGTAGCTGGAGAAGGATCCTCAACAAACATCCACACAACATCCTGAACGTTCAGGAGTGATCCTGAATCCCACAGAAGATCTGTGGACCAAGTGAGAGCCGTGTGAGAAGCCCTCAGACCTGGGAGAGGTCAACAAATCCATCATTCCAGACAACACCACCAACAAGCATGTGAGCTTCTGACCTCCTGAAAGCTGGAAGACCTCCTGCACAGCTTACCTACTCAATTTAAAAAGAGACACTAACTGGAGATGAACAGCAACGGGACATGTGGAGCTGTGTGTGTGTTTGATGCTACTGCTGTGCTCACATTACAAGCTACAAAAACCCCAAACACACAGTGATTCACTTCAGTGTCAATCGATTCAGAGTCATTTTCTCATTGGACTCACCCGAGTGTGTGTTCACCTGAATACAGAACCCAAGAAGGAGAACACACCAGGGTTTCACTCAAACACAATTAACACACTCTCTCATACACACACACCGGTCTGATACACACCGACTGTTCACACACCTCTCTCACACACACCGCTCTGATACACACTGACTGTTCTCACACACACACACCGCTCTGATACACACTGACTGTTCTCACACACACACACACCGCTCTGATACACACCGACTGTTCACACACCTCTCACACACACCACTCTGATACACACTGACTGTTCTCACACACACACCGCTCTGATACACACCGACTGTTCACACACACACACCACTCTGATACACACCGACTGTTCTCTCACACACACACCGCTCTGATACACACCGACTGTTCTCTCACACACACACCGCTCTGATACACACCAACTGTTCACACACCTCTCTGATACACACCGACTGTTCACACACCTCTCTCACACACACACACCGCTCTGATACACACCGACTGTTCACACACCTCTCTCACACACACACACACCGCTCTGATACACACCGACTGTTCACACACCTCTCACACACACACACCGCTCTGATACACACCGACTGTTCTCACACACACACACACACACACACACCGCTCTGATACACACCGACTGTTCACACACCTCTCACACACACACACCGCTCTGATACACACCGACTGTTCTCACACACACACACACACACACACCGCTCTGATACACACCGACTGTTCTCACACACACACACACACACCGCTCTGATACACACCGACTGTTCTCACACACACACACACCGCTCTGATACACACCGACTGTTCACACACCTCTCACACACACACACCGCTCTGATACACACCGACTGTTCACACACCTCTCACACACACACACACACCGACTGTTCACACACCTCTCTCACACACACACACACCGACTGTTCACACACCTCTCTCACACACACACACACACACCGCTCTGATACACACCGAACGTTCTCACACACACACAGCTCTGATACACACCGACTGTTCACACACCTCTCACACACACACACACACCGACTGTTCACACACCTCTCTCACACACACACACACACCGCTCTGATACACACCGAACGTTCTCACACACACACAGCTCTGATACACACCGACTGTTCACACACCTCTCACACACACACACACACCGACTGTTCACACACCTCTCACACACACACACACACCGCTCTGATACACACCGACTGTTCACACACCTCTCACACACACACACACACCGCTCTGATACACACCGACTGTTCACACACACCGCTCTGATACACACCGACTGTTCACACACCTCTCACACACACACACACACACACACACCGACTGTTCACACACCTCTCACACACACACACACACCGCTCTGATACACACCGACTGTTCACACACCTCTCACACACACACACACACACACCGCTCTGATACACACCGACTGTTCTCACACACACACACACCGCTCTGATACACACCGACTGTTCTCACACACACACACACACACCGCTCTGATACACACCGACTGTTCTCACACACACACACACCGCTCTGATACACACCGACTGTTCTCACACACACACACACACACCGCTCTGATACACACTGACTGTTCTCACACACACACACACACACCGCTCTGATACACACCGACTGTTCTCACACACACACACACCGCTCTGATACACACCGACTGTTCACACACCTCTCTCACACACACACACACCGCTCTGATACACACCGACTGTTCTCACACACACACACACCGCTCTGATACACACCGACTGTTCTCACACACACACACACACACCGCTCTGATACACACTGACTGTTCTCACACACACCGCTCTGATACACACTGACTGTTCTCACACACACACACACCGCTCTGATACACACCGACTGTTCACACACCTCTCTCACACACACACACACCGCTCTGATACACACCGACTGTTCACACACACACACACACCGCTCTGATACACACTGACTGTTCACAGACCTCTCACACACACACACACCACTGATACACACCGACTGTTCTCACACACACACACCACTGATACACACCGACTGTTCACACACCTCTCACACACACACACACCGCTCTGATACACACTGACTGTTCACAGACCTCTCACACACACACACACCACTGATACACACCGACTGTTCACACACCTCTCACACACACACACACACACACCGCTCTGATACACACCGACTGTTCTCACACCTCTCTCACACACACACACCACTGATACACATCGACTGTTCTCACACACACACACACACACACACACCGCTCTGATACACACCGACTGTTCACACACCTCTCTCACACACACACACCGCTCTGATACACACCGACTGTTCACACACCTCTCTCACACACACACACCACTCTGATACACACCGACTGTTCACACACCTCTCTCACACACACACACCACTGATACACACCGACTGTTCACACACCTCTCACACACACACACACACACACCGCTCTGATACACACCGACTGTTCTCACACCTCTCTCACACACACACACCACTGATACACATCGACTGTTCTCACACACACACACACACACACCGCTCTGATACACACCGACTGTTCACACACCTCTCTCACACACACACACCGCTCTGATACACACCGACTGTTCACACACCTCTCTCACACACACACACCACTCTGATACACACCGACTGTTCACACACCTCTCTCACACACACACCGCTCTGATACACACCAACTGTTCACACACACACACACACCACTCTGATACACACCGACTGTTCTCACACACACACACACCGCTCTGATACACACCGACTGTTCTCACACACACACACCGCTCTGATACACACCGACTGTTCACACACACACACACACACACACACACACCGCTCTGATACACACCGACTGTTCACACACACACACCGCTCTGATACACACCGACTGTTCACACACACACACCGCTCTGATACACACCAACTGTTCACACACACACACACACACACCGCTCTGATACACACCAACTGTTCACACACACACACACACACACCGCTCTGATACACACCGACTGTTCACACACCCCTCTCACACACACACACACCGCTCTGATACACACCGACTGTTCACACACACACACAGCTCTGATACACACCGACTGTTCTCACACACACCGCTCTGATACACACCAACTGTTCACAGACCTCTCACACACACACACACACACCGCTCTGATACACACCGACTGTTCTCACACACACACACACACCGCTCTGATACACACCGACTGTTCACACACCTCTCACACACACACCGCTCTGATACACACCGACTGTTCACACACCTCTCACACACACACCGCTCTGATACACACCGACTGTTCACACACACACACACCGCTCTGATACACACCGACTGTTCACACACACACACACCGCTCTGATACACACCGACTGTTCTCACACACACACACACCGCTCTGATACACACCGACTGTTCTCACACACACACACACCGCTCTGATACACACCGACTGTTCTCACACACACACACACCGCTCTGATACACACCGACTGTTCACACACACACACCGCTCTGATACACACCAACTGTTCACACACACACACACACACCACTCTGATACACACCGACTGTTCACACACACACACACACACACACCGCTCTGATACACACCGACTGTTCACACACACACACACACACCACTCTGATACACACCGACTGTTCACACACACACACACACACACCGCTCTGATACACACCGACTGTTCACACACACACACACACACCGCTCTGATACACACCGACTGTTCACACACACACACCGCTCTGATACACACCGACTGTTCACACACACACACCGCTCTGATACACACCGACTGTTCACACACACACACCGCTCTGATACACACCAACTGTTCACACACACACACACACACACACCACTCTGATACACACCGACTGTTCACACACACACACACACACACCGCTCTGATACACACCGACTGTTCACACACACACACACACACCACTCTGATACACACCGACTGTTCACACACACACACACACACACCGCTCTGATACACACCGACTGTTCACACACACACACCGCTCTGATACACACCAACTGTTCACAGACCTCTCACACACACACACCGCTCTGATACACACCGACTGTTCTCACACAC
>NC_080733.1:20267455-20272455 GCF_019097595.1 Hemibagrus wyckioides
GGGATTATAAATCATTATAAACACTGAGAGTGGGATTATAAACACTTAGAGTGGGATTATAAATCATTATAAACACTGAGAGTGGGATTATAAATCATTATAAACACTGAGAGTGGGATTATAAACACTGAGAGTGGGATTATAAATCATTATAAACACTGAGAGTGGGATTATAAATCATTATAAACACTGAGAGTGGGATTATAAATCATTATAAACACTGCGAGTGGGATTATAAATCATTATAAACATAGAGAGTGGGATTATAAATCATTATAAACACAGAGAGTGGGATTATAAATCATTATAAACACTGAGAGTGGGATTATAAATCATTATAAACACTGAGAGTGGGATTATAAATCATTATAAACACAGAGAGTGGGATTATAAATCATTATAAACACTGAGAGTGGGATTATAAATCATTATAAATACAGAGAGTGGGATTATAAATCATTATAAACACAGAGAGTGGGATTATAAATCATTATAAACACAGAGAGTGGGATTATAAATCATTATAAACACAGAGAGTGGGATTATAAATCATTATAAACACAGAGAGTGGGATTATAAATCATTATAAACACAGAGAGTGGGATTATAAATCATTATAAACACAGAGAGTGGGATTATAAATCATTATAAACACTGAGAGTGGGATTATAAATCATTATAAACACAGAGAGTGGGATTATAAATCATTATAAACACTGAGAGTGGGATTATAAATCATTATAAACACTGAGAGTGGGATTATAAATCATTATAAACACTGAGAGTGGGATTATAAATCATTATAAACACTGAGAGTGGGATTATAAATCATTATAAACACAGAGAGTGGGATTATAAATCATTATAAACACTGAGAGTGGGATTATAAATCATTATAAACACTGAGAGTGGGATTATAAATCATTATAAACACAGAGAGTGGGATTATAAATCATTATAAACACTGAGAGTGGGATTATAAATCATTATAAACACAGAGAGTGGGATTATAAATCATTATAAACACTGAGAGTGGGATTATAAATCATTATAAACACTGAGAGTGGGATTATAAATCATTATAAACACTGAGAGTGGGATTATAAATCATTATAAACACTGAGAGTGGGATTATAAATCATTATAAACACTGAGAGTGGGATTATAAATCATTATAAACACTGCGAGTGGGATTATAAATCATTATAAACACAGAGAGTGGGATTATAAATCATTATAAACACAGAGAGTGGGATTATAAATCATTATAAACACAGAGAGTGGGATTATAAATCATTATAAACACTGAGAGTGGGATTATAAATCATTATAAACACTGAGAGTGGGATTATAAATCATTATAAACACTGAGAGTGGGATTATAAATCATTATAAACACTGAGAGTGGGATTATAAATCATTATAAACACTGAGAGTGGGATTATAAATCATTATAAACACTGAGAGTGGGATTATAAATCATTATAAACACTGAGAGTGGGATTATAAATCATTATAAACACTGAGAGTGGGATTATAAATCATTATAAACACTGAGAGTGGGATTATAAATGACAGTAGTGTGCTGTCAGGTTAAAAAGATTTTCTTGGTAAGGTTCCATCAGCAGGTTGTAGAAGGTTCCTGATCAGATCCTCCTTCAGAAACCTGGTCTTATTCAGCACCTTACCACATAAATAAATGGTGTAGAGTGAAATGCGTTGCCATGGTTACCAAACAGGTAGGTTATTTCTGTGATTCTGAAAAGTATGTCTGATATTGTACGTCAAACCTGCTAAAAAAAAAAGCAAGAACAGCACTCGTGTGACAGAAAGGATATGACGCAATATCAAAATGGCGGCCATTTGTCAAATTCTAGCTTGTTCATTCTGGGTTCGTTCTAGAACTCAGCCTCTCCTCTCCTCTCCTCACGCACGCGCACGCGCGCACGCGGCCTTCCTCAGCCACACGGTTACAGCCGTTACGGAATGCGCGTGACGTCATCGCTGTTTTTCTTTCACTTTTGCCTCAGAGAAGGCTAGCCGAGTAGCCTAGCATGTTAGCCTTCGACTGGCTAGCTAACGAGCTAGGGAGATATCCCGTAAACAAGCTGTACATCTAACACTAAAAACTAAAGTCAGAATTAATAAATAATAATATAAAACGTAGCTCTGTAGCTGCGCCAACATAAGCCTCGGTGTGATGTAATGTGTTTATCGAGTCGGCTCTTTGAATCGGTTACTTTAAGGTGAACCGACTCAAACACTCGCGCGTCTCTAAATAATTTTTCTCCATGTAGGTGATCCGGCTCAGGGATTCGTGTGTGCTCGGCTCATTTTACGATTACTCAGGAAGCTTGAAGAATTGCAGCGTAATGAATAGTAGAGCTTTGTTATTTAAAATAAAAAATAAAAACAGACAACAAATAATAACCAATAAATATATATATAACCGTATAAAGAGTGTCTTCGAGCAGGAACTAATGGAAATAACCTTGAGCCGCTTGGGAATCGATTCATATAGATTGAGTCAAATGAACTGAGTCGCTTGAAGCGTTTTGTTATTTAAAATGAAAAGTAAACATATCTGAAACAGACAACGAAGAATAGCCATTTAATAGTTATAGAACATAGAAACAAATGGAAGTAACCGTGAGTCGTTTGGGAGTCGAATCATACAGATTGAGTTAAATGAACTGAGTCGCTTGACGCCCCAGCGCGTTAGCGTGGATTAAAATCCTACACTTCCCATGATGCTCGCGGGCACGTGAGGACGGGGGGGGGATAGGCGTGACTTCCGCGTTTCTTTTTCTTTTTTTTTTTTACCTCCCCCATGTTTTATTTTCTATTTATTTATTTCATTTTTTTAAAGAGAGAAATGGAGGGTGATGGCGTCTTGTGTGTCACCGAGAGCACGCAGAGGGACGGGATGATGTAGGAATAGAGCATTCAGAGAGAAAAATCCTCAGTCCAGCCGAAGAGTGAGAGACGGTTACAGAAGGAGATTTACACAATAGAGAAATGAGCAGAAGGACAATGGGCACGCGCATCTGCGGACTCCTCGCCTTTTAATCCGGATTTATTTTTCTCATTTTTTGTTGTTGTTGACGAATCCGAATTGAATACCTTGTCGGATAGGAGTGTGTGTGTGTTTTTTAACAAGGGGTGTTAAATTAAGGCTGGGCTCGGGGGGGGAGAGAGAGAGAGAGAGAGAGAGAATATGATTTAAAGAGAATAGTTTTGATCATTTTTACACTCAGTGCACACATTCCAGCGTCACGCGCACGCTCTTTTCTGTTTAATTTATTATTATTATTAATAATAATATTATTATTATTGTGTGTGAGTCAGTGTGTGTGTGTGTGTGTGTGTGTGTGAGTGAGAGTGTGAACACATGTAAAGCGAGCGAGTGAGAGGACGAGAAAAAGGGAAGGCAAGAAAAAAAAGGAGAAAGAAACAAGGAAGCAATCCCTCTATTCCTGTCTCCATCCAGCGCCTCTGCTTGTTCTCGCTGCAGATATTATCATCATCATCATCATCATCATCATTATTGTTATTATTATTATTGATTATTATAAATCATTATTTTTTTCCTGCGAGTGAATCGAGTCATTTCTGATGCGCGCGCCGGGAGCATGCGACTCGGCGCTGATCACAGGTGAGTGAAGCTCAAGCTTTTTAATCTGCTCTGAATTTCTTCATCATCACTCTCTCTCTCTCTCTCTCTGTGTGTGTGTGTGTGTGTGTGTGTGTGTGTGTGTGTGTGTGTGTGTGTGTGTGTGTGTGTGTGTGTGTGTGTGTTTAAGCTCAGCTCCAGCAGCTAGCACACCACACCACAGGCTCAGAGGGAGCGCGTTAGCACGCCTCTTATTCCTCTCTCTCTCAGTGCTAGCTTTTAGCAGCTACATCTTATCATCTTCATCATTATTACATAACTGTTCAGTTGAATCTTTATCAAAACCCTGATCCGGCTCCTGACGTTTAGAAACATGATGCTAAGCTAAGCTAGGTTAGGCTATGCTAACTAGCTAGCTATCACGCTAGCCCACAGTGTGTTGCGCATCATTACGTTATTGGGGTGTGTGTGTGTGTGTTGGCTAACTTAGCCGTGAATGTTTTGCGGTGTGTGTTGTGTAAATTGTCATGTTATTAAACACTGCAGGTCAGACACGCGAGCTCGGGTCGAATCATCTGCCGCATTAGTACTGAATTTACTAATAAACAAAGAAATAAATAAATAAACAAGGAGAAAAGGAGCTCGCGAGGTTACATGGCTAATCACATTGTATTAGCATCTCCTCAGCTAGCTAGCCCTGCCGCCACACACACACACACACACACACACACACACGCACACACACACACACACCTCGGCGTAGTTTATGTAATAAATACATGTAAAAATTCCAGTGAGGGTTTAAAGTGATGATAATTTACAGATTTCCTTCTGAGGAGTGAAGAAATCTTTGTTCATAAAAATAATTTATTTTATTAAACACTCTTTAGTGTATAAAATTATGAATATTTCATGTGTACACTGAGGAGGAAAATGTTAAATAAATAAATATATAAATAAATATAATGATTATTAATTTCCCCCAAAACAAATAATAAAAAAAAGAATTCGTACATTTTGGTGTTAAAAAAAAAAGAAACAAGATGTAAAAGTGTTTAAATAAATAACTTTAGGGTTTTTATTTTTTTTTTAATTTCAGAGTACAGATGAATAAATCTGACAGGAATGGAAAATAAAATAAAAATCCAGGATAATAATAATACATGAATATTAAAGATAAATATTAAATATTAGATAAAGATAAATATTAAAAATAAAGTGAAGGTAATGATTGTGGGGTAAAGTCTGAGAAAAAACAGATTAAAATAAAATCACCATCATTACATTAGTGTGATGGTGATGAGTGTTGATTGGTGTGTGTGTGTGTTTAGTGTATGAAACCTGAACACTACTATAATGTGTGTGTTTATAAATCCAGTCTGGATTC
>NC_080733.1:20277455-20292455 GCF_019097595.1 Hemibagrus wyckioides
TCTGTACAGATGAAAGGCGCTCGGGAAAAACACCTGAAAAAGGTACGAGTTGCATCATCGTCTCCTCCAGGTTCATTTTAATGCTAATGACAGGATGCTAAACTGCTGGCTATTAGGTTGCAAGACCTTGGACACTGACCACATCTGAAATGTTCTTTAAACACGTTGTGTTTTTTTGCAGCAGAAACAGAAGCCAAACTCTTCCGACTCTGCAGAGACTAATGGGCCAAACTCCTCCTCCGGGGGTCAAGGGTCAGCCGGTGTGGGCTCAGCAACACAAACTCTGTCTTCGGCCTCCAACCAGGACCAGCGTTCTCACCACCGGGAGAAACTGGAGCGGTTCAAACGCATGTGCCAGCTGCTGGAGCGCACCAGAGATTCCTCCTCCTCTTCCTCCTCTTCCTCCAGCTCGGAGTCGGACTCGGATTCCGACTCGGACTCGGATTCAGCGTCTCCCGGGGGTGCTTCTGAACCGTCGTCCCCGGCGACGGCATACAACTCCCGAGAGAGAGAACGTGAGAAAGAACGCGAGAAAGAACGCGAGCGAGAGAGGAACCGCCGTCTGGCTGAACTGGGCTTTAGCGCCAGTGACGACTCGGAAGGAGAGAGGACGGGGAACGAACAGGAACAGGAAGTGACATCGGAGGAAACTCAGCAACAACAGCAGCGCAGCCGGAAATCCGAAAACGCACAAAGGGGACGCAAATCGGTCGCGGCGACCGAGATAGAGGATGAGGACGCGGCTGGCGGGGGAGAGAAAAACCGGAAACCTGGACTGCTGACTCCGCCCTCTCCGTCAGCCCTTTCCTCTGGTCAGCATCAGCCTTCCGTCGGACACGCCCACTCAGAGGGCGTGTCGAAACGCAGCAACGGACAGGAAGTGTCACGGAACGGGCGGACAAGGATGGAGAAAGAGAATGCCAAGAGTAACAGCGGAGGCACTAACTCAAACGCCAATCATCGACACCAGGCTAACAAAACGGGGCGAGCCGGAAAGATGCGGAGCGGAACAAAGCAGACTCCCACGCAGACGACGGGAAGTGGGACGGCAAACGGAGGAAACGGAGGCGTCCTCCTGTCCAGTCCAGCATCCCGCATCGCAGCCCAGCTGACCTTTATCTCTCCGCCCAAAGCGGTGCAGATGGAGAGGCACCTGGTGCGTCCTCCGCCCGCCTGCCCCGAGCCACACTGCCTCCCGCTGGACAGCGGCGTGTCTCACGTCCTGCCTCGAGACGTCTGGCTCCGAGTGTTCCAGCACCTCAACCACAAACAGCTGTGCGTCTGCATGAGGGTGTGCAGGACATGGAGCCGCTGGTGAGACGTCTATTCCTTGTAATAACCAGCTGCACAAAAGTATTGGCACCCCTGCTTTACATTACTCCACTGTGTTTTTTTTTTTTTTTTAAACTCCACTTGTCCTCAGTAAAGACACCGGGTTGTGTGTGGGGGGGTGTTTGTGTACACTCTTGTACACACGCCTGTCCTCTTTCTTGTTCACTTTGTTGATCAGCTGTTTTTTTCCTGCACAGTTTATCGTGTGGTAATGGTCCTGTAACGTTCACCTAGGCCGCTTTCTGTTTGGCTGTTGGAGATTTGTGGTTCAGTGAGTTAGCTGGCTGTGCTAATGTCCTAGCTTAGAGTCTCTGTTTTCTTGCTCTCTCATCTCTTTTCTTCTAGTAGCAGAATGTGTAAAGTGTGTGCTGATGTGTTGGATGTTTTAGTAGGAGCTTTAAGTAGTGTGGTGTGTTTCCTTTAAAAGGTGGCTGACCTCTCACACACACACTCATTCATTAATATTGCTGTAAGTCTAAGTCACTGATTTATAGCATTTTGTTATTAAAAAAATTATGAACGTGTAATTCTGATTATTTTTTTTATTTTGTGTGTGTTCAGGTGCTGTGATAAGAGACTGTGGACTCGGATTGATCTCAGCCGTCAGAAATCCATCACCCCTCCAATGCTGAGTGGTATAATCCGCCGCCAGCCGGTCTCCCTCAATCTGGGCTATACCAATATCTCCAAAAAACAGCTCATGTGGCTCATCAACCGGTTACAAGGTACAAAAAAACCCTCCTAAATTTAATTCCAGTGTCACTCATCACGCCACGTCACGTCACATCGGTCTGAGCAGCTCATGAAAAACTTCATAATATATGTACAAAATTAATAAAATCAAATAAACTCAATAAACCGGTTTGAATTACACCCCAGTCAAACTCACAGGCTCCGCCCCTTTCCGATGTTGTACCCAATGTGACTCTCATGGTTCATTCAGATGGTTTATCTTATAGCAGTAAACTGTGGAAGTAAATGTTCCTAATAATATGACCAGAGGAGCTTTTCACCAGTAACTCTCAGAGGACAACAGATTGGAGACCCTTGATCTCTCTCTCTCTCTCTCTCTCTCTCTCTCTCTCTCTCTCTCTCTCTGTCTGTCTGTCTGTCTGTCTGTCTGTCTATCTCTCTCTGTCTGTCTGTCTATCTGTGTCTGTCTGTCTGTTTATCTCTGTCTGTCTATCTCTCTCTCTCTCTGTCTCTCTCTCTCTGTCTGTCTCTGTCTATCTATCCCTCTCTCTCTGTCTGTCTCTCTGTCTGTCTGTCTGTCTGTCTATCTATCTCTCTCTGTCTGTCTCTCTCTGTCTGTTTATCTGTCTGTCTATCTCTGTCTGTCTGTCTGTGTCTGTTTATCTCTGTCTGTCTCTCTCTCTCTCTGTCTATCTATCCCTCTCTCTCTGTCTATCTGTCTATCTATCTCTGTCTATCTCTCTCTGTCTGTCTATCTATCTCTCTGTCTATCTCTCTGTCTGTCTGTCTATCTCTCTTTGTCTATCTCTCTCTGTCTATCTGTCTTTCTCTCTCTGTCTGTCTGTCTATCTCTCTGTCTATCTCTGTCTGTCTATCTATCTCTCTCTCTCTGTCTGTCTGTTTATCTATGCAAAAATATCCATTTTACAGTAGAACAGAGGTGTATAGAGTGTGTGTGTGTGTGTGTGTCAGGTCTGTTGGAGTTGAATGTATCGGGCTGTCCCTGGTCTTCGGTCTCGGCTCTGTGTCAGACGGTTTGTCCCTGTCTGCGTCTGCTGGATCTGAGTCGAGTGGAAGACCTGAAAGATTCTCACCTGAGGGAACTGCTGGCTCCGCCCAACTCTGACACGCGCACAGGTCAGTTTATCATCTAATGGAATAGTGTTAGAAATCTGACCTCCTGCATCACTCTTACTTAGACTGGATACGTTCCTTATTGTGTGTGTGTGTGTGTGTGTGTGTGTGTGTGTGTGTGTAGGAGAGAGTAGGGGTGGGCGGTTCCAGAATGTTACTGAACTGCGATTGGCCGGTTTGGAGGTGACTGATGCAGCATCTCGGCTGCTGGTTCGATACCTGCCTCACCTGACCAAACTGGACCTGAGTCAATGTGGACAAATCACAGACCAAACCATCAACACTCTCACGTCCCCCATATCCCCTCTGAGAGAGAGTCTCACACACGTCAACCTCGCAGGTACACACACACATCACACACACTCTCACACACACACACACACACACACATCACTCACACACACACACATCAAACACACACATCAAACACACACACAACACACATCACTCACACACACACACTCACACACACACACACACACACACATCACTCACACACACAAACACACACACATCACACACACACACACACACACATCACTCACACACACACACATCACTCACACACACACACACACACATCACACACACACATCACACACACACACACATCACTCACACACACACACAATCACTCACACACACACACACATCACACACACACACACATCACTCACACACACACATCACTCACACACACACACACACTCACACTCATCACTCACACACACACACACCACCACACACCATCACACACACACACCACACACACACACACTCTCACACACACACACACACACATCACTCACACACACACACCACAACCACACACACTCACTCACACACACACACACACCCACACACACTCACACACTCTCACACACACACACACACATCACTCACACACACACACACAATCACACACACTCACTCACACACACACACACACACACATCTCACACACACACACACACACACACACACATCACTCACACACACACACTCACACACACACACACATCACTCACACACACACACACCTCACACACACACACACACCTCACACACACACACACACATCACTCACACACACACACACATCTCACACACACACACACACACACACACACAACACACACACATCACACACACACACACATCACTCACACACACACCACACACACACACACACATCACTCACACACACACATCACACACACAACACACATCACACACTCACACACATCACACACACACACACAACACACACACACACAACACACACATCACTCACACACACACACACACACACACACATCACTCACACACACACACACGTCCCCCATATCCCCTCTGAGAGAGAGTCTCACACACGTCAACCTCGCAGGTACACACACACACCTCACACACACACACATCTCACACACATCACACTCACACACTCACACATCAAACACACACATCAAACACACACACAACACACATCACACACCCACCACACACCCACCACACATCACACACCCACCACACATCACACACCCACCACACACACACCACACATCACACACCCACCACACATCACACATCACACATCACACACCCACCACACACCCACCACACATCACACACCCACCACACATCACACACCCATCACACATCACACACCCACCACACATCACACATCACACACCCCCCACACACCCACCACACATCACACACCCACCACACATCACACACACACCACCCATCACACACCCATCACACACCCACCACACACCCACCACACATGACACACCCACCACACACCACACACCCACCACACACACACCACACATCACACACCCACCACACATCACACACCCACCACACATCACACACCCACCACACATCACACATCACACACCCACCACACACCCACCACACATCACACACCCACCACACATCACACACACACCACACATCACACACCCACCACACACACATCACACATCACACACCCACCACACATCACACACCCACCACACATCACACACCCACCACACATCACACATCACACACCCACCACACACCCACCACACATCACACACCCACCACACATCACACACACACCACACATCACACACCCACCACACACACACATCACACATCACACACACACCACACATCACACACCCACCACACACACACATCACACATCACACACACACCACACATCACACACCCACCACACACACATCACACATCACACACCCACCACACATCACACACCCACCACACACACATCACACATCACACACCCACCACACATCACACACCCACCACACACACATCACACACCCACCACACATCACACACCCACCACACATCACACACCCACCACACATCACATCACACACCCACCACACATCACATCACACACCCACCACACACCCACCACACATCACACACACACCACACATCACACACACACCACACACCCACCACACATCACACACCCACCACACACCCACCACACATCACACACCCACCACACATCACACACCCACCACACATCACACACCCACCACACATCACACACCCACCACACATCACACACCCACCACACACCCACCACACATCACACACCCACCACACATCACACACCCACCACACATCACACACCCACCACACATCACACATCACACCACCCATCACACACCCACCACACATCACACACACACCACCCATCACACACCCATCACACACCCACCACACATCACACACCCACCACACATCACACACCCACCACACACCCACCACACATCACACACACACCACACACCCACCACACACCCACCACACATCACACACCCACCACACATCACACACCCACCACACACCCACCACACATCACACACACACCACACACCCACCACACATCACACACCCACCACACATCACACACCCACCACACATCACACACCCACCACACATCACACACCCACCACACACACATCACACACCCACCACACACACATCACACACCCACCACACATCACATCACACACCCACCACACATCACATCACACACCCACCACACATCACATCACACACCCACCACACATCACATCACACACCCACCACACATCACATCACACACCCACCACACATCACACACCCACCACACACACATCACACACCCACCACACACACATCACACACCCACCACACATCACATCACACACCCACCACACATCACATCACACACCCACCACACACACATCACACACCCACCACACATCACATCACACACCCACCACACACACATCACACACCCACCACACATCACACACCCACCACACACACATCACACACCCACCACACACACATCACACACCCACCACACATCACACACCCACCACACATCACACACCCACCACACACACATCACACACCCACCACACATCACACACCCACCACACATCACATCGCACACGCACACACATCACACACACACCACACCACACACACACATCACACACACATCACACTCACACTCACACACATCACTCACACACATACACACACATCACACACACATCACCCACACACACATCACACACCCACCACACATCACACACCCACCACACACACATCACACACCCACCACACACACATCACACACCCACCACACATCACACACCCACCACACATCACACACCCACCACACACACATCACACACCCACCACACATCACACACCCACCACACATCACATCGCACACGCACACACATCACACACACATCACACACACATCACACACATCACTCACACACACACACTCACACTCACACACATCACTCACACACATACACACACATCACACACACATCACTCACACACACACACACCACTCACACACACACACACACACACACACACACTCACACACACACACACACACATCACACACACATCACACACACAACACACACACACACACACAAACACATCACACACACACACACACATCACACACACACACCACACACACACACACACACACACACACATCACACACACACAACACACACACACACACATCACACACACAACACACATCACACACTCACACACATCACACACACACACACAACACACACACATCACACACACACACACACACACACACACACACATCACACACACACACACACGTCCCCCATATCCCCTCTGAGAGAGAGTCTCACACACGTCAACCTCGCAGGTACACACACACACCTCTCACACACATCACACTCACACACTCACACATCAAACACACACGTACTCTCACACACACAACACACATCACACACACACCACACATCACACACCCACCACACACCCACCACACATCACACACCCACCACACATCACACACCCACCACACATCACACACCCACCACACACCCATCACACATCACACACCCATCACACATCACACACCCACCACCCATCACACATCACACACCCACCACACATCACACACCCACCACACATCACACACCCACCACACACCCACCACACATCACACACCCACCACACATCACACACACATCACACATCACACACCCACCACACACCCACCACACATCACACACCCACCACACACCCACCACACATCACACACACACCACACATCACACACACACCACACATCACACACACATCACACACCCACCACACATCACACACCCACCACACATCACACACCCACCACACATCACACACACACCACCCATCACACACCCATCACACATCACACACCCACCACACATCACACACACACCACCCATCACACACCCATCACACACCCACCACACACCCACCACACATCACACACCCACCACACATCACACACCCACCACACACCCACCACACATCACACACACATCACACATCACACACCCACCACACACCCACCACACATCACACACACACCACACACACATCACACATCACACACCCACCACACATCACATCACACACCCACCACACACACATCACACACCCACCACACACACATCACACACCCACCACACACACATCACACACCCACCACACACACATCACACACCCACCACACATCACATCACACACCCACCACACATCACATCACACACCCACCACACACACATCACACACCCACCACACACACATCACACACCCACCACACATCACATCGCACACACACACACATCTCACACACATCACACTCACACACTCACACATCAAACACACACATCAAACACACACACACACACACACACACACATCACTCACACACACACACATCAAACACACACATCAAACACACACACAACACACATCACACACCCACCACACATCACACACCCACCACACATCACACATCACACACCCACCACACATCACACATCACACACCCACCACACACACATCACACACCCACCACACATCACACACCCACCACACATCACATCGCACACGCACACACATCACACACACACCACACCACACACCACACATCACACACACCTCACCACACATCACACACACATCACACACACCTCACACACACACACATCTCACACACATCACACTCACACACTCACACATCAAACACACACATCAAACACACACGTACTCTCACACACACAACACACATCACACACACACCACACACCCACCACACATCACACACCCACCACACATCACACACCCACCACACACCACACACCCACCACACATCACACACCACACACACATCACACATCACACACCCACCACACATCACACACCCACCACACATCACACATCACACACCCACCACACACCCACCACACATCACACACCCACCACACATCACACACACACCACCCATCACACACCCATCACACATCACACACCCACCACACATCACACACCCACCACACATCACACACCCACCACACACCCACCACACATCACACACCCACCACACATCACACACACATCACACATCACACATCACACACCCACCACACATCACACACACACCACCCATCACACACCCACCACACACCCACCACACATCACACACCCACCACACACCACACACCCACCACACATCACACACCCACCACACACACATCACACATCACACACCCACCACACACCCACCACACATCACACACCCACCACACACACATCACACATCACACACCCACCACACACACATCACACATCACACACCCACCACACATCACACACACACCACACATCACACACCCCACATCACACACCCACCACACATCACACACCCACCACACATCACACACCCACCACACATCACATCACACACCCACCACACATCACACACCCACCACACACACACCACACATCACACACACACCACACATCACACACCCACCACACACACATCACACATCACACACCCACCACACACCCACCACACATCACACACCCACCACACACACATCACACACCCACCACACACACATCACACACCCACCACACACACATCACACACCCACCACACATCACACACCCACCACACATCACATCACACACCCACCACACATCACATCACACACCCACCACACATCACATCACACACCCACCACACATCACATCACACACCCACCACACACACATCACACACCCACCACACATCACATTGCACACGCACACACATCACACACCCACCACACACACACATCACACACATACACACACATCACACACACATCACTCACACACACACACACCACTCACACACACTCACACACACACACACACACTCACACACACACACATCACACACACACACACACATCACTCACACACACACACACACACACATCACACACACACACACATCACTCACACACACACACAATCACTCACACACACATCACACACACACACACATCACTCACACACACACACATCACACACACCCACCACACACCCATCACACATCACACACCCACCACACATCACATCACACACCACACGTCACACACACATACATCACACTCACACACCACACACACCTCACACACACACCCACCACACATCACGCACATCACACACCCACCAAACATCACCCACACATCACACACTCTCACACACATCACACACACACAACACGCATCAACACTCACATCCCCCATATCCCCTCTGAGAGAGAGTCTCACACACGTCAACCTCGCAGGTACACACACACACACAATCACCACACATCACACAACACACACAACACACCCACCACACATCACACACAACACACCCACCACACATCACACACACACACACAACACACTCACCACACATCACACTCACACACAACACACACACACACATCACACACACATCACACAACACACATCACACACCCACCACACATCACACAACACACGTCACACACACACATCTCACACCGCACATCACACACACATCACACAACACACACACCACACAACACACACATCAAACACCGCACGACACACACGCCACACAACACACACACACATCACACACATCACCCACCACACATCACACTCACACACACCACACAACACACACAATCACACACATCACCCACCACACACATCACAATCACACACACACAATCACACAACACACACACCACACACAACACATCTCCCACACACCACACGTCACACACACAACACAACACACACCACACATCACACACATCTCACACACACACCACACACCCACCACACATGACACACACCACACACACATCAAACAACACACACACCACACAACACGCACTCACACATCACACACCACACATCACACACACATCACACACATCACACACACCACATATCACACACACATCACACACACCACATATCACACCCACCACACATCACACACACCCACCACACACACATCAAACACCACACAACACGCACTCACTTATCACACACCACACACCCACCACACATCACACACCACGCACACATCACACAACACACACCATACATCACACACATCACACACCACACACCCACCACACACCACACACACACCACACATCTCACACACATCACACACATCAAACACCACACAACACCCACACAACACGCACTCACATCACACATCACACACACCATACATCACACACACATCAAACACCACACAACACACACACCACACAACACGCACTCACATATCACACACCACACAACACACACACACCACACATCACACACACACCACACATCACACACCCACCACAGATCACACACATCACACACACACCCACACACACCACACATCACACCAAATTCAAATTTCAATTTTTATTAGTCACATACATAATGGTACACAGTGTGATATGCAGTGAAATGCTTACACCACTGTTATGACCCTAGGAAAAGGAATAAGGACAGAACAAAAGAGAAGGATAAGTAATATAAAAGTAAAATACAAAAATACGAAATATAAAAAATAAGAATACGAATTATACTAAAATACGAGATATAAAAATATAAAAACAAGTTCAGAGTAGCAAAAACTATAATAGAATAAAAACAGAATAAAATGTAATATAAATAAAGTAGGGTATGTATATATAATATGTATATAAATTAAGAATATGTATATGTGTAAAAGTGTAAAATGTACATACAGGAAGTGTAAAATACAACAGCTGTGATGCAAAGTTATGTAAAATTATAAATTTATATACAGTTATATAAAGTGTAAAGTGAATAGAGTGTAGTGCAATAGTGACCAAGGTGCAGACAGCAGCAGTACAAAATTATTGCAACAATTATATATAGTGAAGTGTGTAGTGTGCAATAGTGACCAAGATGCAGACAGCAGCAGTATGGGGTGGTCACAAAGTGGAATGAGGTGATGAGAGCAGTGGTAATGTCCATCTTTAAAGTGCAGATGTGCACAAGTCCTCTTTGTATGTAAACAGGAGCAGACTGTGCAACATGTATGTTGTGTTGTATTGTGTGCACAGTCTTGAAATGTGAAAATCTGCAGATGTACATTGTGTGTTTATTGTGTGCTACAGTCCTGTAATGTGTAATGTCCGGTGTGGTTGGAGTTCCAACACGAGTGTAGGAACATAGTAGGTCTAATCAGATGAGTCCTATGTGAGGTTCTGATTGAGAGACCGTATAGCCTGCGGGAAGAAGCTTCTCCTCAGTCTCTCAGTGGTGGCCTTCAGGGAGCAGAAGTGCTTCCCTGACCTCAACAGAGAGAAAAGTCCATTGTTGGGATGGCTGAGGTCCTTCACAATCTTCCTGGCCTTGGTCCAGCACCGCTTGTTGTAGATTGAGTGCAGGTCAGGGAGCTTGGTACAGATTATGCGCTCAGCTGATCGCACCACCCTCTGAAGAGCTCGTCTGTCCTGCATGGTGCTGGTCCCGAACCAGGTGGTGATGTTTCCTGTCAGGATGCTCTCTATGGAGCAAGAATAAAAGTTCCTTAGCAGGCAGTCTAAAGTCTCTCAAGCATCTGAGGTGGAAGAGACGCTGTCGGGCCTTCTTCACCACAGTGTCAATGTGACAGGACCATGACAGATCCTGTGTGATGTGAACACCGAGGTATCTGAAGCTGTCCACTCTCTCCACTGGGCTGCTGTTGATCACAGGGGTCTTGTAGTTCCTCTCCTGCTTTCTGCTGAAGTCCACTATCAGCTCCTTAGTCTTGCTGATGTTAAGGTGGAGGTTGTTCTGCCGGCACCAGTCCTCCAGAGTCTTAATCTCCTCCAGGTAGGCCGTCTCATTGTTGTCGGAGATCAATCCGGTCATAACGGTGTTGTCAGCAAACTTGATAATGTTGGTGGAGTTGGTAGTGGCCATGCAGTCATACGTGTACAAAGAGTACAGCAGGGGGCTCAGAACACAACCCTGAGGGGCTCCAGTGCTGAGGGTGAGGGAGGCTGAGACATGTTTGCCCATCCTTACTGCCTGTGGTCTGCCAGTTAGGAAATTGTAGATCCACTGACACAGAGATGGGCTGAGTCCCAGGTGCTCCAGCTTGGCGGTGAGTGTGGAGGGGATTATAGTGTTATACACTGAACTGTAGTCAACAAACAGCATTCTAACATAATTCCCCTTTCTAGTGTCCAGGTGAGTGAGTGATGTGTGAAGGAGGTGGGAAATGGCATCATCGGTGGAGCGGTTCGGGCGGTACGGGAACTGTAATGGATCCAGTGTGTCTGGAAGTGAAGCGATGATGAAGTCTCTGACCAGCCGTTCAAAGCACTTCATCACTACTGAGGCCAGGGCTACAGGGCAATAGTCGTTGAGGGAAGCAGGATGGGGTTTCTTCGGGACAGGAACAATGATGGACTCTTTGAAGCATGTGGGGATTGCCGACTGGGTTAAGGAGAGGTTGAATATGTCTGTGAACACAGGTGCTAGTTGGTCAGCGCAGGCTCCGAGGACACGACCTGAGATTCGGTCTGGTCCTGCTGCTTTCCTGGTGTTCACTCTCCTGAAGGCTCTCCTCATGTCATGCTCAGAAATGATGAACGCATTGGTGTTGGCATTCTCTTCCTGTCTACAGCCATTAGCATTAGCTGTAGCATTAGCGTTAGCATCGTTAGCTGCAGCCTTGAAGCGAGCGTAGAAGGTGTTCAGCTTATCTGCCAGAGTCACTGCCGCATTCATCATACCGGATATTGGTGCTTTATAGTCCATTATTGTCCTTAATCCCTGCCACAGGCTCCTAGAGTCACTCCGTTGGAGTTGTGACTCTAGTTTTCTCCTGTAGCGCTGCTTCACCTCCTTCACCGCTTTCCGCACGTTGTATGATGCAGCCTTGAAAGAGGTCATGTCACCCGACGCAAGTCCCGCGTTGTAGGCAGCGGTGCGAGATCTCAGCGTCGCGGATGGTCTTATCCACCCACGGCTTCTGATTGGGAAACGTTCTGATGGTGGTTTTCTGCACAGTGTCATCTGCTAGTTTCCTGATGAATCCCACAACCACTTCTGTAAACACATTGATGTCATCAGAGCTGCGCTGGAACATGTCCCAGTCTGCGTCCTGTAGAGCAGCCACCGATTGGTCCGTCCAGCGTGAGACCTCCCTCTGAGCCGGAACTTCCTGCTTGAGCCTTTGTTTATATTTTGGCATGAGGAAGATGGCGGCGTGGTCAGATTTCGAAAACGGGGGTGAGATTGTGCCTTGTAGCCGTCTTTAACTGTAGTGTAGCAGTGGTCCAGTGTCCTTTCACCCCTGGTGGGGCAGCTGATGTGCTGATAAAAGTTTGGCGCTGTTAAAGTCCTGTTAAAGTCCCCCGCCACAATAAGCACAGGGTCCCGGTGTTGAGTCTGGTGTTGTGTGAGTGCTTCATGCAGCTCGCATAAAGCAGTGTCCTTGTCCGCCTGAGGCAGAATATAAACGGCGCTGACTATGACCGATGTAAACTCCCGAGGAAGATAAAAAGGACGACATTTGATGGTCAATAGCTCCAGGTTGGGTGTGCAGGAGCGTGTAAGAGGAACAATGCTCGCGCTGTTGCACCAGCTACTGTTCACAATTAAACACGCCCCGCCTCCTCTTGACTTCCCCAATTCCAATGTTCTGTCCATGCGGTGAACTGAGAAGAACTCGGCATGGTCCGGCACCGCTGGGTTCAGCCATGTCTTAGTGAAGCAGAGGAGATTGCAGTCCCGAATGTCTCTCTGGAACTTTACACTGGCCCTGAGGTCATCGAGCTTGTTCTCCAGCGACTGGACGTTGGCGAGGATGCTAGGCAGAGGTGTGCGGTGTGCACGGGCTCTCAGCCTGTTCCTCATGCCGGCTCGTTTCCCCCGGGGCCGCCGCTTCGGGTCA